>NC_088380.1:5112500-5415530 GCF_037993035.2 Macaca fascicularis | reverse complement strand
GTGTTGGCTTATTTCTTTCTCTCCTTGGATTTTACTCCTTTACCTTTAACTTCTTTAACCTTCTGCTCCTATCATCTGCTTGGATGTCCGTGGCATCAGTCAACACATACAAGCAACGCTTTGTCAGGGGCCTCTCCAGACAGGTTCTCTATAGATCTTTTTCTAATTTTCTTAATGGTATTACCACTATCAATGATTCAACGTGACTCCTTGAAGGTGTTTTTGACACATTCCCCTTCCACTCCCATATCTGTAACTTGCTCTAAAGTATTGACTCTTTCGTTTTATTTATTTATTTTTTATTTTTTTGAGACTGAGTCTCGTTCTATCACCCAGGCTGAAGTGCAGTGGTGCCATCTCATCTCACTGCAACCTCTGCGTCCCGGGTTCAAGCGATTCTCGTGCCTCAGCCTCCCGAGTAGTTGGGATTATAGGCACCTGCCACCACATCCAGCTAATTTTTGTATTTTTAGTAGAGATGGGGTTTGACCATGTTGGCCAGGTAGGTCTTGAACTCCTGACATCAAGTGATCCACCTGCCTCGGCCTCCCATAATGCTAGGATTACAGGCATGAGCCACCATGCCCGGCTAGTTTTATTCTTTATGATAGGAATTTTCCTCCTTAGTCAACAACCCAGTTGATCTCTTATACATTTATGCTGGCTAAATGTGGAGCAAACAGGCTGGAGCAAGTCTTTGGGCAAGGATGACCTTCTCCTGTGTTCTCCACTGTGAGTGCTAAAACCCTAACGCCATAGCCAGGCAGGACAGGACCCCTGGCAGCTATAGCTCTGTGCAGAAGGGACAATTGTTAAGAATCTACAGAAGGCAAATGCAGATGTGCTTATGAATGATTACCCCACATTACGGTAATTATGGTGCACATCTCACTTCCATTCATAGGCAAAAAATTAACTTCGCTGTCTTTTGCCTCACCTCTGGACACATTCTTAGCTTATCAAATCTCCCGTCTCACCCTTGAACACTTTGCCAAACAGGTTTCCCATCTTTTCCATTAGTTTCAGTAGGACATGCTCATTTTTTAGCAATTTAGAAAGTTGAGACTGTTTCCTATTTCAATTTCTCATGACACCCAAGACGTCCATCCTTCCCTATGGAGAGGCTATCACCAGCTTGAGAATTTGGAGCAGGAGAATGCCAGCCTGCCTGGTTTTCCTCGCTCCTCCTCTTGGGTGGAGGCCAGGACTTGGAAAGGGGAGACATAAAGGGTTAGAAACTCTTTCTTGATGAGACAGCAGCCATCTGGGTTAGTGCCATGTTCCTGATAAGCAGTGGGGGCATGTTGGCTCTGTCTCTCTCTCTCACGGTACCTACAGAAACCTCACAGACCTGCTGTCCACTCTGAGCCTGTGGTTCCCTGGCAAGGTCTGAGCTCTGCTCCTATACTCGATTGTGGCACCCTGTGCCTTCTGTTCCAGGATACCCCAAAGTTCCTTTCTGCTAGAATTGCATCCACTGGTAGGCAGGGTTCTTGGTAGGGCCTTCCCCATGATGCAATCCTAGCTACTTCTGGAAGCATCTTCTTGGGCCATGGGACAGGTCAGTGTCATGCCCTAACCACTGGCACAAGAGCTCCCCTCAGCTGGCCAGCAGGGGCTGCTCCTACCTGCCCAGGCGAGCGTCTAGTGTCAGTGTTGGTCTCCTACAAACTCTGGGAGGCGCACATTGAATGCTCTCCCCAGAGAACTCCCCTAGGGCTTCCTAGGGAGCTTCTGCAGCTCAGAAAGCCCCCAGCAGGCATAAGGGTAGGGAGATAGATGTGAGTCTTCATTCCAGCAGATCACCTTTGCTCTCTGATTATTTCTCTCCAAGACACTTGTTTGTTTTGATGTGGGAAAGGAATGTAGAGCATTCCAATAACTTTGCCTGATAAATCCTCAACCTTTTTCTCACTGTAAATCATTAACATTTTCTATTATACTCCAGAGGTGAGTGAATAGTCTCAGAACCAGTTTTGGGCCACCACATGGACTATATGCACAGTTCTGCATCTCTTTTCAGAATGTGGAATGATTGAGACATGTTTTTCTCAGCTTTGACGCCTCAGGTGAGACCAGAAAAAAAAATTAACATCTGGCTGCACAGTTAACTGTAGCAAAATATATATGAGGTGCCTTAGAGTAGCAAGTTCAAATCCAGATCAGAGCTAACTCACTCCAGAAAAGACAGAAGCTCCATAGCCTAGGTGGTATCTGTCTCGTTCAGTCCAACTGCGTCTTCTCCCACACTGGCCATGTTTCATGGTCTCATCCGCTTTCCATTCTCTTATTTTTCTCGTCAAGCTTCCTGTAGCATGGGAAATTTCCCGTGTGCCTCTGTATGTGCACACATCCTCATGTACACTTAATGTACACTTAGCTGAGCATATATTCTCAGATTTTAGAAATTTACTTGATCAATATTAAAATTGAAAGGGGAAATTTTAGTCAGTTTTGTTCTCAGGGCAGTTTTTCTTCTTCTGTTAAGCTTTACAAAACTATGTATTATCAGTGTGTGACTCCTCTCCCAATTCACAGCTCCCTGGGGCTTACATTTTTAAATTATTTTAATAACATCCTGGTGCACAGTGCTCTGTGCATTTTCTGACTGAGCACCCTGGGAAGGCTTAGGAAGGTCCCAGAGGGAGTCAGAGACAGGAATCTTCTTTTCCCAAAGCCCCAGTGGTTGGTGTTTAAATAGTAAGTAATTTCCTTTTGTCTCTAGAAGTTCCATAGGCAGATTGCCAGCTGCCTTGGGTCTGCAGCTCTTGACTTTGCCAACCTTTAAGATATTGACTAAGCATATTAGATTAAAAAGGAAAACTTTCTTTTCCCATTATTTATAATTCCTGTGTTTCCAAATCAGTTTCTGTAAATATGTATCATTATTATTGAACAAATTCTGCATTAAATTAAAATGAAAATATTTCATTTTACTTATAATTCACAACCATGCTTATTTCCTAATTATTTTACTTTGAATTATTAGATCAGGTTTCCAAGTTTAGCTCTGTGTTAATTTGCACAAATGATTGGAGGTGGTTTGGGGAGTGTATAAAAAGGCTCAACCATTTTGCTATCCACAAGGTGAACATGTTCTTTGCAGTAGTAGAAACCGAACTCTTCTGTTTTTGGTCACTGAAACATCCATATTAAACAAACAATTTTAAAGGAAACCCTTTAAATGCACATCAGCAAACACATGAAAAGAGTCTCCCCAAAACGATAGATTAGTTTTATTCCAGGAAGGCAGCAGAAAGAATTACGGGAAGGGTCACTGACACGGGTGTTTTCTTCTTTTACCGAGAGGCTGACCAAGAATTGCCTGCGGAAAGCACCTCCAAAAAGAAAGAATTCATCAGGACGTGGGCGGCTAGAACTCAAATCATATGTGGTCGCCATCTTGTCGCCTCACTCCATATCCTTCATTTTGGTTCTTCATTAACAGCAGAGGCTCGGCCTTCCTTGGAGGACTTTTTGAAAAGGTTTTCCATTCTGCAATTTCACACTCACATTTTGAAAGAACATATAGTCAAATCTCGATTTCTTAATTAACATCAAGAGTGAAATAATACCTCCTGGATGAGTATTACTCTTCTTCCTTTATCCAGTTACCATTTCTGAGTTTGGAGTGAAGTCATACAACATTTTCAGTGCAAATTTAAATTTTAAGTATAAAGCAACAATGTTTTTTAAAGTATTTGCATTAAGCTTCAAAAATACATGCATGGCAATTGTTTCTGTTTAAATAAATGCTTTAATGTTGTCCGTTTCTCAGATATCTTTCTTCTGTACCATCCTTTCCTCTTTATTGATTTCTTTATCCTGGTTCACTTAAAAAAATCGTGTGTTACCATCCTGGCTAACATGGTGAAACCCCGTCTCTACTAAAAAATACAAAAAAAAAAATAAATAAATAAATTCGTGTGTTACAGGGCAGGGAACATCACACACCGGGACCTGTTGTGGGGTGAGGGAATGGGAGAGAGAAATACCTAATGTAAATGACAAGTTAATGGGTGCAGCAAACCAACATGGCACGTGTACATATGTAACAAACCTGCACGTTGTGCACATGTACCCTAGAGCTTAAAGTATAATAATAAAAAAAATTTAAAAAATTCGTGTGTTAAAAGAGGTATTAAATGATATATTTCCTATGTTATTTATTTAACTTTTAATTAATTTATTTTGGCTGTTGCACATGTATGAGGGTTAGCTGAGTGTTGAACTCAACAGTCATAATCATTTTCCCTTCAAACTAGGTAAATATGACTGCAGACATCTAAACCAATCTGATTCTGGTTTCTTTGCAAGAAAATTGTCCATTCCAAGTAGATGTATGTTTTATTTTCTTTATATTAAATAAAATAAATTAAATTAATGTGTTTATATTAAATTTATATCAAATTAAATTTCTTTATATTAAATATATTTTCTTTATATTAAATGGTCTTTCAATGATTTTTAATTGAAATTTAGAAGTCAAACCATGGAATTGGAATTGTACCAAAGCAGTACCTCAGAATCTTTTTTAACATAGGCAACCACTATCAATCGGTAATAATTGGTGCACAAGATGAAAGCTATTTTCTACCTCTTCTCTAAATAATAGGAGGTTTTTAAACTAACTTTCTAATTCATTAATTAGATTTTCTGTGGTAGCTTGTATGTTACTTCTATTACATTTCAAAATTTGGAAGTCAGCTTTTTATTTCCCAGAATGCTTTGTTTCTTCCATACTGTTTTGTGCTTGTGGCAGGCTTAGTATGGTGGTTTTGATGATTTACGTTTTTCTATTTTCCCTCTCAATTTATAGGGTCTCACTCCTGTCATTCAGGTGGGAGTGCACTGGCATGATCTAGGCTCATTGCAACCTGCACTTCGCAGGTTCAAGAGATCATCCAGCCTCAGCATGCTGAGTAGCTGGGATTACAGGTGCACACCACAGCCCCCCTAATATTTCTATTTTTAATAGGGTATTTAGTGTTTTTGTATTTCTAGTATTTTAGTTTGCTTACATTCATTGATGAAGACATTAAGAATTGACATCACTCCTTTGGTAATGGACTGAGTGTACCCTCCCCCAACTCTGGGTGAATATGACCAAGAAGAATTTCTGCTCACTCAGCTCGTTTTCGGTCCTCAGACACCTGGACCCAAGAGTTTCTCATGGGCCCTGGAAATTCGGGGGCTGAGAGGCACTGCCCCTATTTCTACAGAGGCTTCCCAATAGTGAGTAGGTTGTGCCTGCTCAGTCTTCTACCAAAGCTGTTCCATGTATCAGGCACGTAACCAGACGCTCTTTATACTTTACAAATTTGATAATCTCTTTTCATATTGCATTGGTTTTGACATTTCGTAAGAAATTGGGAGACGTTAAGGATTTGCATGCATGGCTTTATACATTTTTGAGGGTATTTTAAAGTTATCCTTTAAAGTTTTTTAAAACCTAGCACTTTAATCCCCATTTATAAAATAATGTTCATATGATTAGCTATGATAAATTGAAATGTCACTTGAACTCTTTTCTCATCCCACATCACAGTAATGTAAAGTACAAAGTCTATTTGTCTTTGGGTTGGAGTTTAAACATTTAGTGCTCTATAGTTAGTTAGCTTTCATCTACGACTCCCAAGTTGCTGTGAATGTTTTGTAGGATTATCCCTTAACAAATATGCAGGAGATAAAATTGGAGCAGTTATTACTATTTCTCTCTTAAAATATGGGACTGAGGATGGAGTGATGTCTGCCGCTTTGTCATGGTCATGTGGTGATGTGTCTGGCTCACTGGTCAAGTATCTGTCCACACAACTATGACGATTTCATGTTTTACACAACTTTCTCTCCTTTTCCACCCAATTTTAGCCTTTTGGGCTTCTGTGCACACATATACTGCCTTCATAGCACTCTCAAATGACTACATCCCATTGTGTTTTGCTACATGTGAAGACCATGGTAGATTTCAAATTCTTGAAGATGAAAGATCTTCAATTCTCTAAAACGGCAATCCTAAAAATTAAAACACCATTTTAGAAGACGGATACATTCTCCAAGTACAACAGAATGTTTTTAGGCAATTATTGATCACATTTAATAAGTAGAATTTTGCTACAATTTTTGGGAAATTGACATTGAGTCTATGCCCAAATTATTATTATTAAGTATAATTAATATAACAACTTATATAACTTAACTTATATTAACTTATATAACTTAATATAATTAATATATTAAAGATAATTATTAAGTATTGCCTTTTCCACTAACACCTTCATCAAAGTTCTGTTTTATTTACATTCCAAACCATCTTTATGCTGTGTTTGAAGTGCACCTAAAAGTAAAGAAGGAGCTGGTATGGCGGGAGGGGTGGAGATCTATAAGCCAAATTGTCAGATCTTACTCTCCGAATCTACAGCTCATCTGCTCCTCTGCAGAAATCTATAATGCAGATACTCATGCAGAGGTAGCTTCTGTACCAGCAAAGCAATCAACTGATCAATTAGAAGGAACAGAATCTAAACCTTTGACCACTAAAACGGTATGTATTTGAATCATAACAAATGAATTTGGTAAGGTAACCTCAATCTAATTTGTATGTAAATTATCATGTTATTCTAAAATATTAAGCTTTTACTCTATTTAAATCATAAGCAAAGAAAAAAATAAAGAAATTCTTCAAATGTCTTTTTAGCAAAGCCAAATATTGATAGCATTCAGACTTCTTTAAAAATAAATAAAACTTGGCATTGGCTGCCTGGAAAATCACTTCAGGACTAATAATATTCCAGGAAATATATCTCAGCTTATGTTAAGCAAGAGACATAAACTGTGTGACTTACTTCAGCTGCCTGGGATTGATTAAAGTGTAACCAGTTGCAAATATAATGAGAACCTATGGGTGTGCTCTAAGCATAAAACTAATGTTGGTTCAAAGCATTTCTTCTGGGTCATCAAGCCAACATCAGTCATGAGGTCTAGAAAGATCACTGGATGGTTACTCTCCGCTACCTTTAAAAGATATTTTACCCCTTGATGACAATGAAAAGTAAAAGAATCAGTGTGTCTCAGCCTTTTCACACTACTATAGCAAAATACTTTAGATTGAAAAATTTATAACTAATAGAAATTTATTGACCATAGTTCCAGGGGCTGGGAAATCCAAGACCAAGGTACCAGCAGAATCATTGTCTGGTGAAAGTGTACTCTCCTTCAAAGATGGCACCTTCTAGCTACGTCTTCACATGGCAAAAGAGATGAACAGACTCCCACAAACCCTTTTATAAGGGCAGTAATGCCATTCATGGGGCCAGAGTCCTCATGACCTAATCACCTTATAAAGACCCCACAACTTAATACTACTGCATTGCGAATTAAGTATTAACATGAATTTTTGAGAGACACAAACATTTAAACAACAGCAGAGTGGAAAATCTAGCTTAAACAATTATTGGAAGTTAAAATACTTGATCTATTAAGAATGCAACATCTTTCTTCCTAGCAATCTCTAAAATTAATAGTGGGAGATAATGTGGTTATCATTGTGAAACAAATGTCAACAGACATTAAAATAAATTTCCATTCCTCCCAAATCCAAATTGTATCTTTACTTTCCATTTGTGAAAAACTCACTCTCTCTCTCTCACACACATACACATGCACAATATATATATATATATTTTTCAAAAGATAACTAAATGGACACCACAAATTATAAAATAGATGAACATAACCAAAGCAACAATGATTACAATGACCGAAAATGAACACACTCATACTATGTTGTAATAGTGACGGATTTGGCCCAGTAACCTGCCCTTGCAGCAGTTCTTTTATTGTCTGTGATAATTGACTTACATGTTTTTTGACTTTGAAACCTTGTAGGATTTCAAGTTCCCTTTCCTTTCTCTTCCTTCCTTTCCTTTTCCTTTTCCTCCTTCCTGTCCCTTTCCTTCCCCTTCTTCCTATCCCTTTCCTTCTTCTCTTTTTTCCTTCCTCTCTTCCGTCAGTTTCATCTTTCAAACAAAATATGTATTGGATCTCTAACGGGAGGTGGGAAACACACTGTACTCTGGGGATGCAGTGCAGAGTCCACTGAGACGTGCCTGCAGGAGTGCACAGCAGCGAGCAACGTGACTGAGTAAAATTCTGAGAGCACACAGAAGAAAGGGAGTTTTTTTTGCCTGTGTACTCTGGAAAGTTTCAAGAGCCTAATACTTCAAAAAATGTGTCCTGAAATTGCAATTTATATTTTACCAATAAAGAGGGAGCAGAAAGCTGAGCAACCAGAAAAGCGAGTGGGAGTGTGCAGAGCCAGTGCGCGGTTTTGCAAACACAGCTGGTTTCCGGGGTGAGCAGCTCCTGGCATGTCTGGGGGAGTAGGTCCTTTTTGGGATGTAGCTTGAGGTAAGATTTGGAAGGATTTTAAGGGCAACGATAAAAGGATTGACATTTATTTTGAAGAGAGTGGGGCCATGTCACATTTCTGAGACGGGGACTTTGTGAACTGATCTGTGTTTTCAAAAGGCAACTCCCATCATAAGACTGGTAATAAATCAGCAGGGACATGTCTGGAAGCTTTATTGTTTTATTTTGCACATTGAGTTCTGTGGTCCAACTAAATCAATTTTCTTCTTTGATGTAAGTTAGAGGTCAAAATTCATTTTTTCAATGTAGATATCAGATTCACCTAGTGCTACTTATGGCGATTCTAAGACTTATCCCGCTGATTATCAGTAGTTTCTTCATCACAAACCAGGTAACCATGTGGTAGGTTGGTTGTAGAAAGATCTTAATAAGTCTCCCCATATCCGCTGCTTCAGTTCTATAATTTTTACTTCTCTCCAGCTCTGCCTTGGACTCATCCATGTGACTTATATGAACCAATTGGATGTGGAGAAAATAATTTCAACGTACACTACATTTCCATGTGCCTTTTTGCATAATTGGGCTTGCTGGGATTTGGCTGTCTGCATTTACCATGATGACATGTGTGGAGGGATTGAGGGATGTGAGAGGCCCATGGATGAGAGCTCAGTCATCTCAGCCATTGCAACTGAAACCATCATAAACCAGTCACAGCCACTGACCCCAAACATGTCAGACAGCCCAGCTTCCATCAGCAGAGGCACTCACCCAACCTGCAGCTAACCACAGATGAGACCTGCAGTTGACCACAGATCCCAGGTGAGAGTAGTAAAACTGCCCAGCTGACCACTAATGCATGAGAAATAACAAATTTACATTGTTTTAAGGCATCTGAGAATAGTTTCTAAAACATCATTATCATGACAATAGGTAATTAAGGCAGAAATGCTATGCAGAATTGGGGTGCTGGTGCTGCTATAACAAAAATCTGAAATTTCTGTCATTGCATTGTGGTCAAGGTTGGAGGAAGTGGAGGAAAATCAGGAGTCTGGAGTCACAGTGACCCATGTCATGTGGTGGTGGAACAAATTGTAAAGCCCTCATGCATGCTAACTTGGGAGACAGCAAATGTACTTAATAAACTTTTGGATTTGAACAATTAAATTTGAACAATTAAATTCAAAAATTAAATTTTGAAGCAGAATGTTGAATGTTCAGCTGGCTCTTAGAGCTAAGTGTAATAAGGTATTGCAAGAAAGAGATGAGCTAGAGGAAGAATGGAGCATTTTGCAATCAAAATTTAGAGGGAATATGGAAGTGCCAGAATTTTCAAATTCGAGAGAGAAACTTGTTTCTCATCTCCAATATTTCCATTAGGTTAAAAAGGTCCTCAGGATAAAATTATCATCTATGAGTGGAGACTAAATTAACAATATATTTGTAAGATCTTTTCTGATGACCTCAATACATCCTCTCAGCTAGACAAAGGGATTTTACATATCAGTACAGTAATCAAAATTGAAAATGTAACATTGACTCAATACTATTTTTAATCCATATTTCATATTCAAATTTTATTAATTTTCCCAACAATGTTTTCTGTAGCTACCTTTCTTTGTTACATGCCAGGATCCAATTCAGAATTTGACATTAAATTTAATTGCCACGTCCAGTTTGTCTCCTTTAATCCAGGAAATTTACTCAGCTTTCATCTTTTATGATTTTGACTTTAAGAATTCAGCCCAATTACTTTGTAGAATGTTCCTCAGTTTGGGTTTGTTGCATGTTTCCTCCTGATTGAAATCAGGTTATGAGGTCATGCTTTTCTTTTCTTTTGGCAGAAATATTAAAGAAGTGATGTTTCCTTCCCAGGGTGTCATAACTGTAGGCAGATGATGTCTATTTGTCCTATTATTGAGGATATTAACTTGGATCACTTGGTTAAGGCTGTGTTAAGTTAACCCATCCCAAAGTTTTTATTCCTGTTGTAAAAAAGCAAATAACATTGAGTCTATGTAAATATTATTATTTAGCAAACTTACATTCATTAGTTTTTGTGTCCACTGAAGAAGGCTGCTTGGATGAATTGTTGTAGTACCATGGTGAAACTGTATTTTCCTCAACATGCATAATGCCATTCAGAGTTGTTGGCTATACATTACACATCAATTCTAGTTTAAGCAGGAAAGAGACTTATTCAGGCATACTAGAGACTCTCAGAGTGTGTCACAGAAGGCCAGAGAACCATCCTTTGGTAGAACACCCACGTGGCCCAGCAGGACTGCCCCAGCAGAGGAACACGGAGCTGTGGGCATAACCCCTATAGACAGCACTGACAGTGCTGGGCCTGGGTGCTATGACTGGCCTGGCAGAGGAGGTTTCCTCCCTTACCCTCACCACAAAGGATGCTGCAAAGCACCTGCTTTTGAGATTCTCTGGTCTCTGAACAGAAGCCTCACTCATGCCTATTCAAATATGCTTACTGTTAGAGCCAAGGTCACATGCTTGCACCTTAGCTGCAAGGGAGGATGCAAAGTGAGAGCTGACTTCTTCCTTATGAGGGCAGAGTACCAGCTCACAACATGAGGAATTCACAGCCACTGGAGAGAAATGTTAGGAAGATTTAAAAACTTCATAATTTTTAGCAGTAAAGCTTTTCTCTTTCTTCCCTCTTCTTTCTTCTTTTTATTTCTTTCCTTATTTTTTCTGATATTACCTTTTATGATATTAAAACAGCCATTTTATTCTCTTTTACTTTCTTTAAGTTTATTCATAGTTAAATAAATGGGACTTATTCTAAATTTTTTCAACAGTGTCAAAAATTATTTAGGTCCTGTATTCTCCTTCCACAATAGGACAAGCGGCATGGTATTCGTTAGCTGTTAACTAGAGGACCACTCAACCTGTTGTCTAGAATTTTAACCACAACTGTTTAATACACAGAAATCAAATTTAGACACAGAATTGGTTATATGAACACATAGATGTTAGTAGGGTCTTTACTGGGCATAGTTTCATAATCCCCGCCATGCCTCCATAGGCACTTTGCTTTTTTTTTAAATACGTAGTCCTTCCTTTCAATGCAGAAAGCTTGTAAACTATCTTAAATAAGACTTAAAATGTCTTTATTGCATCATAAATTCGAATGGTCATGGATTAGAACATAATTCAATATTGATTTTCCTCCCTCAGTACCCTGAGGATACTTCATTGGTTTCTTCATCAATTTGCCAGTGATGTGTCTGTGGTTATTCTTGCAGATATTTCTTTTCAAAACATTTTTTATAACTTTTACTTTTTTTTCTTTAATTTGCTATTCTAATCGTACTAGATTATGTCCCAATATGGATTTTTTCCTTAACTCACTCTGAACTCAGATTAAGTGTCGTACAGTAGATGCAGAGCTTTTAAGTTGGAAAATAACCATTAACTTTTAGACTATTCACTTCTGCATCATCGTCTTTTCTTCTAGAGTTGCCACTAAGAGTGTTTGGAGTCTCTCAGTCTATCTTCTGTATCTCTTAGTTTTCCGTATTTTAAAAATAAACTCCCTTCTTGTTGTCTTTCTCAGTGCTATCTTACTACGTGGAAATTGTTTGGGGAGCTCAACTATATCTTGTTCTCCACTCCCATCTCCAGTTTGACTGCCTAAATGTTTGTTGTTTTATCACAAAGGTTCAGAGAGATTCATTTTCTTATGGATTCGTACATTCACGCATTTACGCATGCTTTCAACAAGAATTCATTGAGTATTATTGCCCCGTGCTCTATGCTGGGGGTGAATATTCCAAAGATTTTAGGTTAGAAAATGGACTTTTTTGTTTTTTTACATATTTTTATTATCTTAGTTCAAGATAAGGAAAACGTGATCACTGATAACATAAGTCTCAGGATATCGTTCTTAAAATGTGTTAAATTTAAATTCCAGAAATTGGCTATTGATAGAAAACAGAGGTTTTTTTCTCTCTGACATCTTATTCCCTGTGAATAGGTGTATGATACTTCCTTCCTGTGGTCATTTAATGATAAGAGCCCCATTAACTTTTATACAATGAAAAAATTCAGGCCACCTTCAGTTGTCTTTTAGTTTTTTTTATTTCTACAATAGAAGTAATTAATACTTTTCAGATAAATGGCTATGGTTAAATCATATGAAAAGAATGACAGGGTCTGCTTTTTTCCTTCCTTTGTTCTTCTTCCCCTTCTTATTTCTTTCCTTCCTCTGTCTGTTTTTCTTTTTCCTCCTTTCATCATATATATGTTACCTGTATGGTACTAACTGCTGGCAATCATCACATCAGAAACATATAGTCCAGGTATCCCAGGACTTCAGAGTCTCTAGAGCAGCAGAGCTATGGTGATTCTAACCATAGCAAGTTGACTGCGGTACCAGTGTGGAAGTGAGACTGGAGCGGCTCAACTCCAAGACCTCTCTATAAATCAGAGAAACTCTACAGAAGAGGTGATGATTGAATTGAAGCTTTAAGACAGGCGAATAAGAGAAAGGAAACAGTGGCGGAGTTTTAGCATAAGCAGCAGACAGAAAGATCAATTGAATTCAAACCCCAGGTTTGCCTTTGATTGGCTGTGAATTTAACAAGTCACTTAGTGATTACTGTAAGGTTCTGTTTCCTTATTTGCAGCATGGGTTAATGACAGTATCTGCCTCAGCTGGCTTATTGTGAGGAGTACACCAGGTAGAACACACAAAGAACTTGGCACAGCGCCTGGTGAAGGGGGAGCCCTCCCCAGGGATGAGCAGCTACAACTTGTAGTTGTTCGGGATGGGCCGGTGCTAGTGTTGCTTCCCTTCACTGTCAAACCGCCAACACTCCGCTGCTTGCATCAGCTTTGCTGAGGTCGTGGAGCTCACTGGAATAACGGTGTGCCCCCTGCCTCCAAGCATTAAGTACCATGTTATGATCGCTGACCACTACTTTTCTGGGAAACTATCCACTCATTTGCCAGCAGCCCTCATCAGCTCCTAGAAACCAGGTGCTTCTGCTCGGCTTCCTACTGGGACCAATGAAGCAATGGAGCGAAGGTACGGGGATGACCAGTCAGATGCTGCTGCCCATGGGGAGAAGCACATGCCCTGAGGGCCTGATCATGAGGTGTCCAGTGTCAGAGCCCCCTGTTGGGAGGGAGTGCAGAGAGCCTGAAGTCAACCATCCTCCGGTGGCTTTGCTCTGTCATCCTGAAGGACTTTGCACAGACCCTGATCAGAACAGAAGCTGCTGAGGCTGAACATGTGCCCAGGGACTTAAGTGACTCTGAAACATCTTGATCACTCCTCCGGCTCCCAGCAGTTATCCCAAAGGCAGGAAGTAACTTTAGGATCACTGTGATTAACATGTAATCAACCAATCAATTAATCAACCAAATAGAACTTGCTTTGGCATTACCTTCTAAAGGAAACAAACTTGGTAACCTTGTTGAATGACTCAGAGCAAACAAGCCAAGTGCTTTGATAAAATCTGAACCCAGTTTGTTACGAGTCCAGTTACTCCAACTTCTGAAGTTAGAGGACATTCCCATTATTTTACTGAACTTCTGATTTCTTGTGAGGTGAGAGATACCTGTGTTTGTTTAAGGTCCCTTTATTCCTCATTCTGAGAATAGATCAGGATGCAAGAAAAGCCTGGTCTGCATAGAAAAATACCTGAAGCAAGAGAGTGACACAAACTACTTGCATGGAATCCTTGGCAAAGAGTTTATATTTGAGCAGGGGCTACTCTCAGGAATCTCCCTCCACCAAACCCCTAAGACCTCCTAGACCTCTGGCCCAAATTTAAACTGTGGAAGTCTGGGAATAGCTCTGTCAGGCTTTTTCTTTCCTTTAGAAAAATATTAACCTGAGCACTCTATTTCCTAAAAGGCAAAAACTCCATATTCCATCTTTCTCTCAATTATTGTTAATAAGTATTGAGTACTTGCTTAGTGGGCCATCATTTGACCCAGCAGTGGGAATCTAGGGTCCATTCGTCATCCTGCTGTTGCCATCTAAAGCAAATATGGAGGATGCTTGGATGCAAAATGGGGAGAGTTGTTAGACTTTAGGTAAGGAATTGACAAAACTTGAACTTAATAAGAAATTAATTAATAAATAGTAAAACTATATTTCTCGCCTGAGCTCCCCTTTTCTCTTTCCTGAATGGTGCAAAAGGTTCAGATATGCTAGTAATAAGAATAAAACAGCACGTGTCATTGAGAAGAAAAAACAAGAAGGAAAACTTAGCCATCTGCACCAGAGAAAGCTCTTTATCTGCTTACAGTAAAGCTAATAAAGGTGGGGGTGAGATCTGCTCCTGATTCCCGTCATGAGGGAGAGGGAAAGATGAAAATGAGTACTGAGTCACCCAGGGTCAGGCCAGGAATTACTGTGTCAAGTTCTGTCTTAAGCTTCAAAACAGAGGAAAGAGGCAGAGGAGGAGAACCAGACTGACGACCACAGCCTGCATCTGGAAGACTGAGGCCAGACCCAGCACCCACACCCCCATCCAGAGGCCCATGCAGCCCAGACATTCCAGAGGCCAACAAGGCACAACTCCCATCCAGAGACCCCTGTAGCCCAGACATTCTATAGGCCAGCAAGGAGATGCAGGTGATTTCAGGTGTGTCTCACCCAACAAACGCTTCTGTGCCATCTGCTTGCTTGGACCCCTCTCGCCTGGGCTTTCATTGTAGGAGAAGAAATTATAAATGTATCCTGCCAAACAAAGAAAAACTCTCCAGTTTCAGTGAAAACTTACAAGTGATTTCAGAACAATGACAGGCTTCTTAGAGACTAAATAAAATGAGTTGAGATTACTTTGGATTATCAAGGCAACCAAAGAGATAGAATCAAACCCAACAGTTTTCTGCCTTTAGCTGGAGAAGTCCAGAGGTCTTTAATGAGGCAGCCATTCTGCATATCCTTGCCCCTTCCACAGATAGGTCCAGGTATATGCTACTATGCTAAAACTCGCTGCAAATGCTCATGGTCTCCATGTGTGCCCTAAGCTAGCTCAACAAGCTCTAATTAGGTGACAGTCTACTGATAGGGCACTAGGATCCCTTCTACATAGCATAAGAAGAGAAAAGGGAAACGGTTTTGATTCAGGGTCCACCTTCACATGACTCCTGCACTAGGCATTCTAGGAGGGTTTCACAGAAATGGCTCTGTACACGGTGTTGTGATGTTTCAGATGAGTAACTACAATACAAGGCGACACACTGCTCCTGCTGCCATTAAGGGACTGGATGAGAGTTCATCAGTAAAGGGATGATGCGTCCAGTGAAGGAGGGATGCTGGATGCGGGTCATTAAGGGTCTTGGCAGGCAGGGGGATCTGGTTGCATTTCTTTCTGGGAATGGTGTGCAGGTGGGTGGAGGGCAGTATGTTCTAAGGTGAGTTAGGGCTAAAGCTTGACCAGAGATTAGGAAACCAGAGAGGAGAAAAAGAGGAAAATGCTTACTAATATTACAAAGGACATTTCACATCAATCTAAGAGACATTTATTTTACTAGTTCAGCTGTAGATAGAGGGCATTATTAGGTTTCAAAATATCATCATGGCACACTGAAGTTAAAACAGATAGGACAGGGGCTGGGCGCAGTGGCTCGCATCTGTAATCCCAGCACTTTGGGAAAGTGAGGCGGGTGGATCACCTGAGGTCAGGAGTTCGAGACCAGACTGGCCAACATGGTGAAACCCTGTCTCTACTAAAAATACAAAAAATTTGCGGGGCACGGTGGTGCACACCTGTAATCCCAGCTACTCAGGAGGCTGAGGCAGGAGTATTGCTTGAACCCAGGTGGCAGAGGTTGCAGTAAGCCGAGATTATGCCACTGCACTCCAGCCTGGGTGACAGAGTGAGACTCTGTCTCGAAACAAACAAACAAACAGCAACAACAACAGCAAAATATAGATAGGACAGGACACTGACTATGGGTCAGCAGGCACAGCCAGACATTGCTGCTCTACTCCAGACCAGTGCTTTTTCCTGTGCTAGTCACTGACTGAACACAGCCACTGAGCAGTTGAAAGTAGACTAGTCTGAATTGAAATGTGCTGTAAGTATAAAGCACACTGTATTTAAAAGATTTAGTACAAAAAGAAGTAAACATCTCACCTACGTTTTAACATTGATTACATTTTGAAGTGATAATATTTTTAATATATTGGGTTAAACAAAATACAAAATATATTATTGAAATAAGGTTCAACTGTTTCTTTTTATTTTTCAAGGTGGTTACTAAGATTACTAAAATAACTTTTTTTTTCTTTCTTTCTTTCTTTTTTTTTTTTTTTTTTGAGACAGAGTTTCCCTCTTGTTGCCCAGGCTGGAGTGCAATGGCGCGATCTCGGCTCACTGCAACCTCCACCTCTCGGGTTCAATCAATTCTCCTGCCTCAGCCTCCCGAGTAGCTGGGATTACAGGCATGCGGCACCACACCCGGCTAATTTTGTATTTTTAGTAGAGACGGGGTTTCTCCATGTCAGGCTGGTCTCGAACTCCCCACCTGAGGTGATCCACCCGCCTTGGCCTCCCAAAGTGCTGAGATTATAGGCGTGATCCACCTTGCGCGGCCTAAAATAACTTTAAGCTGCCTGTGTAGCTGGAATTATTTCTCTGTTGGGCAGTGCTGCATTAGACAATGAGACCCTGGAAGGTGGGCAGTGGACCCGGAGAGGATCAGAAGAGAGGCTGACCGGCTGCCTGGATGGGTCTTTCAGGTGAGGAGGTGGAACCCCAAAAGAAGTCCATTGGGAATAGGAAGAAGGACATCCTGTTGGAAAGATACCCTTTCTGGTTTGGAAACAGTAAAATGTGTGCCGTGCAAACTGTTTTTAAAACACTGAGGTGTTTAAGTAGTTGGTCCAAGGTCACATCTCAGTGTGGGTCAGTGTTGGGAACTGTAAACCAAGTGTGTCTAAAGGAGGTCACCTCCCAGGGCTCACTCCTTTAGTAGAAATTCGGAGACGCAAGCCAGGACAATCTACTTGAGTGGGCAAGAAAAGTAACATGCATGGACCAGTCACCTGTGATTTCCTTTCAGGCACTGGCAATGTGCGCCTCTTGGTGAAAGCTCCAGGTGGTTGCCTTTCCCTTGATACAAAGAGGGGTCCAGTTAGCGTCAGGCTTGCTCACCAACCTTTGTTCATGTGTAGGCGCCTAAGGTTGCTGCCCACGTGTGTTCAGGAGGGTGACTTCCTAGAGCTGTGGAGCTCTTTTAAACTTGTAGTCTTCTTTCAGCTCCTACAGGAAAAATCTCTATTCGATATGTCTGTGGCCCTACAACTTCCCTAGGCTGTTATATTTTAACTAGGATTAATAAAGAGGGGCTTTGCTGATCAATTTTGAAAGGTTATACTTTATAAGCCCATCTATTTTCTAAACCTACAGCACAGATTTCTGTATTTTTTCCATGTGGATAATTTGAATTCTTGGAGTGCATTTATCTGTTTTAACAATATTTTCAGTTGCCAGGTAAACCTAAATTGCATTTTTAAGCTTGACCTGAGGAATATCAATGTGTCCTATCATTTTGGCATTTAAAAAGTTTTCTTTCAATTCGATGAACATAAAACTATTCCTCTAAAGACAAATACAATGGAGGCTTGAAAACATTTTGGTAATGCATTCAGCAAAATGAGATTGCTTCGTAATTGGATTAAGATGTAATAGTCTTTGGGGAAATCATTTAACCTCATGGAGCTTGGACAGTTCCTTGGCTGGTGAGGAAAGTTCACCTTCAAATAACTTATGAGAAACCATAGGGAAAACACTTTCCAGAACAATTATGGATTTGACTATGGCGGGGATTGTTCTTTGCACAATCACTCTGAGGCAGGGCTGAAAAGGAACTGGGTCAGAGGCGAGTTCCGTCTCCCTCATACCCTTTCCATGGGGCAGTATCAGATTCGGGCTCCTGACAAAGGAAGCCAGTCGAATGACAGCCCCTTTGCAAAGTTTTTCAAAGTCTTTGAATCAATTTCCTTTGTGTTCTCAGGCCACTGAGATTTTCAGACACAAACCAAGAGGATTCAAAAGATCTCTTTTCAGGGGAAAAAAAATAAAAAGAGTGGATTTCAAAGGCATATATCCTGGTTAGTAATTCTTCTCAGCTCTTCTCCATCACTGAAACTGAAACACATTACCCTCCTTCACTAGAGTTTTCTATAAAAACTACACCCAAATCACCTGGTTATGCTTGAGCCAGGACTGATTAAAACATTATTAAAATTTGGGCAGTTCTTTGTTAACATGGGAAGTCCCATGGACTGAGCTCAATTGTCCTATATGAAACTGAACTTTCATCCTAAAAATCAGAAGTAGCTGCTGTTGGACTCACCATGATTCCAAACTCACCTAATAGCTGCTTCTGATAATGCAATTTCAGTCAGGAGCACAAGAGAAGTGCTCATTAAAAGTGCTCATGGAACTTCATTAAAAGTTCCATGTTTGACCAAAACCCTAGAAAAAAAAAAAAAATCAGTCAGTATTTTCAAGGTCCCACCTGGCTTGGTTCATCATCCACAATCAAACGATTGAACAAAATGCATGTGCCTGACCCAGGTTCTTACTCATAATGTTTCTATCTGAGATGTGAAGTTGCTATCACCTGCTCGTAGTCAGAATATTTAAAAATGAGAGTTCATGGTTTTAGTTGAGACTGTGTAACAGCCCCCAAGAAAAAAAAACAAGGGAAAAAAACTGGATGTGGAAAACTTAAGTTTTCTGCAGAGTTTGACAAAAATCACCATGTCTATCAACATGTGGCTTCCAGCTTCAAGAAGTTTGTCTCTTTATGTTGAGAACAAGGACAGAGTAGAAAAGCAGAATAAATATTGGATCTAAGGTCTAAACAGATCTGCAAAGTGCATCAGCCCTCAAGGACCAGCTATAGTATCTGCCATCTTTTTCTTAGATGCTTTGCTTCTAATTGCATAGATACAAAATGTTATTGTAGATGAATCCAGTTATACAAATGGGACCAGGAAATCCAAAGTGAAACATTATAAAACAGTCACAAAAACTTATTATATTCTAAAAGATATCTTGTCATAATAAAAGAGCAAAAACAAAAAATCAAAAAACAAACAAAAAACTGCCAACTTCAATTTAAATCAAAGAAGAGAATAAGTGGGCAAATACTTTTTCAGGCACATCTGAGAAATTTTGTTTCAAATATCCTGTATCATGACACAGGACAGAACTCAGTAAAGGATAGATTAAGATGTGCCAACACATGAATCTAGACTCCCTGGAAGACAGGAAATAGGAAAGAGAAAACTCATTGCAGTGGTGGAAAGTCTACTTTTGCAGACAGGCATGGGTGAGTGTCCTCTGACCAAACAGTGGAGCTGTCAGAATGAGTTCAGATGAAGCCTGCACCCCAGTGCCCTAGACTAGAATTCTTGCCTCTGTCGTGGGTACATAAGACTTGATTGTGTAGATAGGGGGAGCTGAGCCTGCGATTGAGGATTAACTGTCGTTATTTACTGGAAGAAAACTTGCCCCTGACTTGGTTACTTTGAGTCAGTCTGAGGTACCCACTGTCCACTCTCCTACTGGGGAAGGTCAGCACCAGCTTCATTCTCCTGACTACTGTGCCCTCCGCATGCTTCCAAGCCCACCACGTTCCACCAGGCTCTGCTTACCTCCTGTGAGCCTTGGCTCTGACCCTTATTGCAGCTCACGTCTTGCCCACGTGGCCTGGTTGCTTGGTCTTTGGCTGATGCTGAGCTCTTCTTCAAGGGCTTGGCTTGGACCCCTGCTCTAAGGATTCTTTCTGGGTCAAAGCCAATGGCAGGAATTCCTGCCGTGTTTGTTCCTGATCTAAAGCCCAGCCAAAGGTAGAAAACAGGGGTCCAGGCCAAGGATGTTTTGTGGAGATCCCACACAGCTGTTGACTATTAGCAAGCAGCACTAGTATCATTGACGGTACGAAAAAAGGTACTCTGCTCTCATCACCTCATTGTGTCCCCTCTCTTATCTTGGCAACAGAATGATTGCTACTGCTGTTTTGTAGATGAGGAAACCAAGGCTCAGAGGTAGAGGAGCACAGTCTCAAACCTGATATCTTCAAGTGTCGGTTTTCATGAAGAATAAATGAGATGAACTGAAATGAAATGAACTGATTATATGAGATGAGCAATTACTTTTCAGTTTCCATCAAGGTAATTAGCCTCAATAGGCTTTTCCTGTGAAATCTACTTTAGTTTGCAGGGCTGTTCCGAATAACCTCAATACAGAGATTACTTGGTTTCGCGGTGCAGGATTCTGTTCACGTCCCTTGGGTTTCACAACTGCTTAGAGATTTTTGACTAACCTGATCTCTTTGAGCAGCTATATAGAAATTTTATCATGTGATTATTAAGCAAAATAAAATGACAGAAAGAGAGACAGAACAAAGGACAGAAACATGTATATTTACCAACATACAGGCACAGATACATATGTATATATGCATAAATATGTATTTGTATATATGTGTATGCATACACCCCCCCCACACACACACACACATCTTTGATTCTTGATCCTTGGCTTGGTGTGGTTAGTTGGATGGATGAAAAATTAATGCATAGATAATTGTATATATAATCCTCCACTCATTCCTATAATCATACCATGAACCTCTGAAAGTTCATTTAAATTTTAGCAGTACCATTGCTGTCATGTGAGCTGTTTTCTTTATTCTATCAGGAACACGGGATACTGTAATGATTAGGGAGCATTTATTTCTCTAGATTCTAAATCCAGTGATAAAATTAAACTCTGAATAGAGGATCACTGAGTTATGTTTAGAAAATGGTAGCAAAGCTGTTAAAAGATAAGAAAAATGTTCTAATGCAGAACTCGGGTCACTCATGCTTCTCACTGGTGTGTAGCCAGATACACATGAGCCCAGAGAGCAGGACCAGATGCCCATGCGGTGACATGGAAACCTGCCATTTGAAAATAAATATTTTAGCAGGTTTGGAAAGAGATAGCAAGCATATTTTGAATTCCTAGGTAATCCTCACCAACTATTTGAACTATCTAAAGAAGACATACATATGGCCAACAATCACATGAAAAAATGCTTAACATCACTGACCATTAGATAAATGCAAATCAAAACCACAATGAGAACCATTTCACACCAGTTAGAATGGCTAGTATTAAAAGTAAAAAAATAACAGATGCTGGTGACGTTGTGGAGAAAACAGAATGCATATATACTGTTGGTGGGAACGTAAATTAGTTCAACTATTGTGGAAGACAGTGTGGCTATTCCTCAAAGACCTAAAGACAGAAATACCACTTGATCCAGAAGTCCCATTACCAGGTATAAACCCAAATAAATCCAAATTATTCTATTATCAAGACACATGCATGTGTATGTTCATTGCAGCACTGTTCACAATAGGAAAGACATAGAATCAACTTAAACGTCCATCAATGATAGACTGGATAAAGAAAGTGGTACATATACACGGAATACTATGGAATACATGGAATACTATGAGGCCATGAAAGGAATGAGATCATGCCCTTTGCCGGAACATGGATGGAGCTAGAGGCCATTATCTTTAGCCAACTAATGCAAGAACAGAAAACCAAATACTGCATGTTCTCATTTATAAGTGAGAGCTAAATGATGAGAACACATGAACACATAAAGGGGAACCACACACACTGGAGCCTATCAGAGGGTGGAGGGCGGGAGGAGGGAGAGGATCAGGAAAAATAGCTAATGGATATTAGGCTTAATACCTGGGTCATGAAATAATCTATAGAATAAACCCCCATGACACAGGTTTACCTGCTTCACAAAACTGCACGTGTACCCTGTACTTAAAAGTTAATAAATGAAATAACAATTAAATATTTATCTTTTTATGTTTTTAAAATGATATATATTTAAGGTGTACATCATGATGTTCTGATATAATTATCTTGATATATATATATATTTTGATATACATATCTTGATATATATACATCAAGATAAGTATATCCTCCCTCCCTCCTTCCATCTTTCTCTTCCCTCCTTCCCTTCCCCTTCCTTCCTTCTTTCCTTCCTTCTTTCCTTCCTTCCTTCCTTCCTCCTTCCCTCCCTCCCTCCTTCCCTCTCTCCTTCCCTTCCTCCCTCCTTCCCTCCCTCCTTCCCTTCTCCTTCCTTCCTTCCTTCCTTCCTTCCTTCGTTCCTTTCTTTCTCTCTTTCTTTCTTTCTTTCTTTCTTTCTTTCTTTCTTTCTTTCTTTCTTTCTTTCTTTCTTTCTTTCTTTCTTTTTCTTTCTTTCTCCTTTTCTTCTTTTTGTGGTAAGAGTATTTAAAATCTACTTTCTTGGCAAATTACAAGTATGCAATAAAATGTTTCTTTTAAAGTTAATAAATAAACACACAGATACCTGTTTGTGTCTATATCTATGTCATCTATTTACATCCATCAAACATATATATGCATGTGAATAAGGTAGTTGTTTCTCCAAATGTACAGAAGGATTGCAAATCCAAGCTGGGCTGATGAATTCAGAGCCATTGCCTTTAGCATAAATGCTATTTCTGGACCCTTCCTGGCCTGATCCCAAGTAGTGGTAAGGGATGTCAGTTGTCCTTTACAACCACCACAGAGGAGAGAGGCAGAAGGCATCCTGCTGTTTTGCTGTCTTGTATTACAAGAATCCCAGGGTGATAGACAAATTTAGAATGCATTTATAAACCGAAGTTCATTGTAGAAAACCAGTTGGTCCTCTTTGAACTTTCCCAGAGGGCATATTTCCATGGAAGTATGGGAATTTAGATTACATTCTTTTTCAGACTGGTCACTTTTCTCAAGGGTGTTTCAAGTTCAAGTTCAGAACCCTGAGTTATTCAATTTTCCATTCACAAGGTAGAATTCTATAATTCCTCAGACATCCATTGTTGAAGCATCTGTTTGTCAGCTCAGAGAAGCTCTGAGTAAGAATCCCATGAAGACAATCCAGAGATCAGCCGGTTATTGGGTTTAAAGTACTCAGAACTTTCAAGCAAGGTGAGAAAATGAATTTCATATTTTCACGGTAAAAAACCAATCCCATCTATACATTCATTATTAATATCAAGTGCATGACCCGTACTCTCTGACACCAGTTCTATAATCTAGATAGCTGAGGTTTAAACCAAGAGAGAGAAGTTGCCTTTCTAGTCAGAAGCCGGGTCCGTGAAGCCCACCATTCTGTTGCCAACAATAGTTTCCTGGGATATTCTATGAAATAGCCTTTTTACTTGTCCTGACATTGACCTCTGAGGTTCATTTATGGAACTGCTTTTTATTTTTTACTCAAACCAGTTTTACTTTTTTGCCCTTCTTACTGGTAAAAATCTTGGAGTCATGAACTCCGTAATCTGATTTTCTACTCTGAAGTAGCTTCTTTTTATTTATTCTCAGCCTGCCTTGCTCATGCTGAAAGTTGCTTTGTTTTAAAATTATGATCTCTCTATTTCTGTCCTCTTATTTTTCTCTTTTTATTATACTTTATCTATTTTCAGGAATAATTTGGGCAAGAAGTGTCCAGGTTTTAGTATAGACACCAAATTCATGCCTCTTTTAGTCACAAGAGAGAACTTTCCTTTCCTCATCTTTATTATAATACAGTTCAGAGAAAAGTTCACGTGTTCTTTTTTTGAGACTATTAGCATACTTACCACTTAGATTTTCCTGCTAAAATAGGCCTGATTGTGTGCTATCACAATTCTTTACAATGTGCATTGAAATGAAACACAAAACACATTATTGTGACCATAACTTAACAAAAAATTTGGCTGAAGCTCATAGAACTATAAAAATTAGTATTTCGGTCCTCACAAATAAAATGTATCATATGCATTTCTTCAACAATTCAGCAGACAGCTTTGCTTGCCTTCTAGGGTTCAAACCTGTGGCTTGGAGAAGCATCAGTACCCTCGAGGCTTGCTGAGCACTGGCCACTGCTGTCCACCTCCTCCCCATGTGACCTGGCTTCCCCCTCTCTGAGAAATGGAAACAATAAGAAAATAATGCTCCAGACTCCCTCCTCTTAGCTCTTCATCTGCCAGCACCCGTCTCCACTTTCTTCCGCTTTGTACATCTTCCTTGGATGCCCTCTCCATACTCCCGCCGAAGCAAGCTTCTCCAGCAATGTGTGCTGCCCCAGTTTTCCCCTGACTCCAGGGCACGGCTCCCAGAGCTTTCTCCACTTTCTCCCACATTGCCAAGTTTCTCCTCTTCACTGGATTATCACCATCTATGCAAAAGCATGCTGTCATTTCTCCCATTTTTGATGACCCTTCTCGTAACCCCATTTCTTCTGCCTGCAGTCACCCATTTCTTTGCTCCCTTTTTCAATAAAGCTGTCAAGAGTTATCTATACTCACTAACTCCATTTCCTCTCCCCCTCTTGTCTTTTAACCTCATTCCACCAGCTTCTGTCCCCTATACTCCACAAACACATTGTGGAAGATCTTTGTGATGCTAAACCCAATGGGACCAGTTACATTCCACTCAGCTGACCCCTTCCTCTCTCTTGATTCATGTCTTCTCTTAGATTCCACAATACACACTCCTGTGGTTTTTCTCAAAACAAGTTTTCCTTTCTTTCCCCTCTGACTTTTTACTTTTTATGGCCCAGAGCTCAGTCTTCCTCTCCTCTCTGTCCACACACATTCCTCTTGTGACCTTATGCAGTCTCACGGCTTCAAATACCATTCACACACTGATGTTCAAGTTCATAGTCTACGCTGCAGCCTCCTGCCATTGCCTCCTTTGTCCAGCTGTCTTTTCGACATCTCCACTGGTGCTTTATTCACACTGGACTCTCCACACATTCAACACTGAGCCCATTCCCAACCTTCCCTTCTCAGCTGATAGCTACCCTGCTCTACCGACTTTTTCCTCCCCCAAACCTGGGGTCATTCTCAACTGTTATCACTTTTGCACATTCCATATCCTTTGAGTGAGGGAATTGCTTTGGCTTTATTTTGAAACTTGTCCAGCAATCTAATTATTTCTTACCATCTCCGGGACTACCACTCTATTCTGAGGGACCACAATCTCATGTCCCTGTTTCCCAGTGGCCTTGGATTTGGTCTCCACGTTCCTGACCCTGACTCTACCCCACGTCCTCTGGAGTCTGTCCTAGATACAGAAGCCAGAGTGGCTCATTGTAAATGTCTGTTCCTGGTATCCCTTACTGCTGAAAACTTTTCTTCTTCTAAAATGGCTTGCTAGACTCCACATAACCTAACCCCACATTATTTTCCTCACTACCAAATTTCTCCCTGTTCTCTTTACTCCAGATGTGCCTGTCACCAGGTCTTCCATTCCATGGGCTTCCTCCAGCCTCAGGGCCTTTGTCCAGATGCTCTTTCTGCTGAGAAAGCCCTTGCCCTAGATACCGATGTGACTAATTTTCTCATCCCCTTTAAGAGTTTTCAAAATGTCCTTCTTTTTGAAAATAAAGCCTACCCTGGTGATGTGGTTGGGCCAAAACCCCCCACCCAAATCCCATTCTGAATTGTAGTTCCCATAATCCCCACGTGTCATGGGAGGGACCCTGTGGAAAGTAATTGAATCATGGGGGTGGTTTCCCCCATGCTGTTCTCATGACGGTGAGTGAATTCTCATAAGGTCTGATGGTTTTATGAGGGACATTTCCCTTGCTTCACTCATACTTCTCCTTGCTGGTGCCATGTGAAGAAGGATATGTTTGCTTCCCCTTCTGCCACGATTGTAAGTTTCTTGAGGCCTCCCCAGCCATGCCGAACTGTGAGTCATTTAAACCTCTTTCCTTTATAAATTACCCAGCCTTGGGTATCTCTTTATTAGCAGTGTGAGAACCAGTTAATACACTTGGCCACTATATTTTAAAAATCATAACCAGCTGCCTTTGATACTATTTCTTTTCCTTGCCTTATTTTGTTTTGCTATTTGTCATTTAGTATACTTATTATTTGTGTTCTCACACTAGAATGTAAGCTGTAAGAGGGCAGAGGATTGTTTTTTTCCTTGTTCACTGATAGTTCCAAGGTGCCCAGAAGAGGACCTAGCACATATTTGGTACATGCTAGTTGAAAAATGACCATAATGTACTTAATTCTCCCAGCTATCCTTTATGAAGTACTGCTGCTGGCCTCACAGAGGCACAGGAGATGCATTGACTTATCTGCCCACAGGCACACGGCACACAGCTTAGAACCTACCCAGCTGGAATTTGAGCCTGTGCAGTCAGACATCCAGAGGCCTGCTCTTAAGTGCTTTGGCAAAACACCCATGCTTCTCCAAGAACTGAGCATCCAGGATGTCTTAGTCCTTTCTGTGTTGCTGCAAAGAAATATCTGAGGCTGGGTGATTTATAAAGAAAAGAGGTTTATTTTGCTCATGGTTCTGTAGGCTGTGCCTCTGCCCAGCTTCTGGTGAGGGCTTCTGTGCTGCACCAAACCTAGTGAGAAGGTCAAAAGAGAAGCAGGCACTTGAAAGGGACCAAACCCGAGAGTGTCCTGGCTTCATAACAACCCACTCTCAAGGAAACTCATCCATTCCTTCAAGAACTGATTCATCTCGTGAGATGGAAAACTCACTCACTACCACTAGAACAGCACCAAGTCATTCACAAGGAATCTGTTCCCATAACTCAAACATCTTCCACTAATACCTTCCTCCTAATATTGTCATGCTGGGGATTAAATTTCAACATGAGCTTAGGTGGGAACAACAACAACAACAAGAAACCACAGCACAGGGGAATATGATAGATAAACCTGCCCTCATTGATGGAGCAGTCCAGTGAGAGAGGTAGATATTAAACTCATGATCAAGCCCTATACTCAGCTTGCCTCAAGTCCTCTCTCAATGTAAGCACTCTTTCAACTGAACCCAGGAATATCTCCATATGGGTTTCATCTGTCACTTTGAAACGAGTCAGATCTGTTAGCAGTGGGTCACTGAAGGTCTTAGAAGGAGAAATCATAGCAACAACGTTTTGTAAAAAAATCATAATTAAAGAACTCAAAAGTGAACTATGGTGCGTTACTTTTCTACTGCTATCATAACAAATTGCAACAAATTCAGTGCCTTAAAACAACACAAATGTATTACCATACAAGTCTTCAAGTCTGATATGAGTCTCACTATGCTAAAATAAAAATGTCAGCGATCTTTTCTGGAGGATCTAGGACAGCATTATTCTCTTTGCCTTTTTCAGTTTCTAGCCCAAGGTCCAGATTCCTTGGCTCACAGCCCCTTCCTCTATCGTCTTATTCAGCCGTGTAGCATTTCCCTGGCCCTACTTCCATCAGTCATCTTTTTCTCTGATCCTGTTTGAGAAAGGTTCTCTGCTTTTAATGATCCAAGTGATTAGATTAGACTCATCTGAATATTCCAGAATGATCTCCCCATCTCAAAGTCCTTAACTTTAATTGCATCTGCGAAGTCTTTTTTTTTGTCATATGAGGTAATATATTCACAAGTTCTGGAAATTAGAATATGTGCATTATTAAGGACCATTATTCTGCCTATGTTGTAGGCAGAATATATAGCCAATATATAAAATAGCTATATATTAAAAAGTTGGCTTCTGCCAAAAAATTGAAATTGTCCCTAAGGCTTCAGATCAAAGGATTTTCTGCATAGTGAACAGTGCAGCTGATGAATCAAGATTGGAAAGTTGATCAGATGTGAAGGTTCGTGAGTGACAGCTTCAATCTGACTCTTTTAGGCTGACAACCTCCTACCTGCTCAGAGAAACACTGAACCCACAGGTTTGTTTTGACTCAAGTGTTACAAACACTGAGAAACAGAAGCAGACATGGAAGCTGTTTGCAGACTTTTATTTTTTCTGTGTTTTAGTGTTTTTTTTTTTTCACTTTTGTTTTCCTCTGTTTATTGAAGCCATTGTTTAATTTCTCACCCCTTCCCTATCTTTTTAGCTTTCTCCCAGAACCAAGAATGAAAAAGAAAAACTATACTACACATACTCCCTTCAAAGGTCCAAGAATTCGAACAGATTTTTTTCCAAACCAACAGTGTGCTGTGAGACCAGTTTTTACAGGCTTTGGGTAGTGACAGGAATAGAGAAGAGTTTCTTAGGGGTTCAAAGGAATGAAGCTAAAAACTAACATGGGGATCCCTTGGACAATGGGTAGTTTTTCTGATTTTTGAAGAAATACTTAGAGTAAAAATTGGAAAGAGAAGGCAGCAGAGGGAAAAGGTATGATACAGACAGCGGGTGAAGGTGGGGACTAAGATGAAGATCATTGCTCTAGATTTTGAAAAGCTCAGTTTTCATAGATTTATGACATAATCCATCAATACTCAGTTTTAGTTTCTGAGCAGAGTTTCATAAAAGTGGATGCAGTTATATTTATATTGGCTTATATTTTTATTTTGATATTTGTAGTTTGGCAACAGTTCATTTAGAGGAGACACAAAACCTTTTAGTAACAATTTGTGATGACAATGTTGACGTATGTAGTAATTATTCTCCCCAATTGTTCTTTTTAGAGCTCTAAAAATAATTATTTTGCCTCTCCAAATCTAATGTTTTATATAAAAGGATTTTCCCACTTTTTACTGTGATCAAGCTATATTTGACTTTCTAAGCTAAAAATTCATTTCAGAGATCAAATTGAGTTAGGCTGTATCACCTCACACCGCCCTGTCTTTCAATGAGTATCTATTAGCTAATTGCATTTTGTTGGTCTTAGCTAGGTCATAAATTATATGTGAAGAGTGAGGTTAAAAAAATGCTGAATGTGGCCAAATTGTAATCTTTTTTTTTTTTTTTTTTTTTTTTGATGGAATCTCACTTTGTCTTCCAGGCTGGGGTGCAGTGGTATGATCTTGGCTCACTGCAACCTCTGCCTCCTGGGCTCAAGTGATTCTCCTGCCTCAGCCTCCCAAGTAGCTGGGACTACAGGCACCTGCCACCATGCCTGGCTAATTTTTTGTATTTTCAGTAGAGACAAGGTTTCACCATGTTAGCCAGGATGGTCTCGATCTCCTGATCTTGTGATTTATCTGCCTTGGCCTCCCAAAGTGCTGGGATTACAGGCATGAGCCACTGCGCCTGGCCTGTAATCATTTTTTATAAGGTGACGAGAAATTAGGACTTCATCCTGAGGGAGAAGTAACAAAGGTTTATTAAGCAGGAGCCTGACACAAAGTGAGTTGCATTTTTGGAAGATAATTCTGTGGGAAGAGAGCAGGATTGGGTGGCAGGTCATCCAACGGGTGAAGGCAAAGTGACTGCCTCACAGGACATGTAACAGCCCCGTGGCAGCAGAAGAGAGGGAGGTGAGCTAGATATTTTTAGAGGTAGACTCCAAAGAATTTTATGATCTGAAAAAGAAGTTATAATAAAGAATCACAATGTCTTTTTTCTATTATAGATTTCTTTAAAATTAAACTTAGCATCTACTCATAGATATTATTATTAAATAGCCAAAATATTATTATTCTTGATCCACTAGAACTAATCTCATATCTTGACAAATAAGAAAATACAAGGGTTTTATTTTTTATTCTTTTACTCCTATGAATTTATTAACATTTGATCAGAATGATAAAAATAGGTAAAGCTGAAAATTCCCATAAACTCTTGGGGCTAAGACAGCGCTGTTTCCTCCAGTCCTTGCTGCTGTACCAAGAGAGCAGACCCTGTTCCAGTATCTCACTCCATCACCAGCACCAGCCCAACCTCCACGCCTGCCATCCTTCCAGGGGTGCAGGTGGAGGGCTGGGTGATGCTGCATAAGCAAACAGAAACCAGTGTATTTTTACAAACTCTTACTCTTTATAATCTGTAAATATAGAATCCTGTTAGTTAATTTGTCTGCTAGTGGCTGTGTGATTATCTAAGATGACTTCACAATCTACATTTCAGTTTTTTAGTAAATATCAAGTGTGTTTTATATTTACAATAAAGTTGGAATGAAGAAACTTGAGCTATAATTATTTTCAGATTAACCGATTAAATAGCCAGGAAATCTGTATGCATCAGCTGAAAACTACCATGATAAATTTATAAGTTAATTTAAAAATGTAAAAAATAGTCTTTCATATAATATTTATTATCTTAAAATATAATAGAGCATATATTAAATAATTTTATACATGTAAAAATTTAACCTTTTGAAATCAATATGGCAACATATGGGGAAAGCTCTAAAGAGAGTCAAAACCTTGAATCATTCAAAACCTCTCTTAAGCATTTATAAAACGGATCTGTTCTCCCAGATGTGATGAAACAAGCTTCCCTGGTGGCATTATCAATGAGAGCAAACAATTTAAAAATCTCTAAACATCTAACGACAGAGGAAAGAAAGATAAAGAAGTTCATGAATTTATGTATAATATTTATATTATACCTCTTTCCATAAAATGTTTAACACTGCTTATAACAAATATCCATCAAAATAGAAAAATATGTTTACAACAGTTTTACCAAAAAAAGGTATACATAATGCATCAACTATAAAAGTTAGCATTATTTCTGTGAATGAGTTGTGAACAGGTTTTTTGTTTTTGATTTTTTTTCTGAGAAAGGGTCTCCTTGTGTCATCCAGGCTGGAGTGAAGTGGTACAACCTTGGCTCACTGCAACCTCCACCTTCCAGGCTCAAGCAATCCTCCCACCTCAGCCCCTAGTAGCTGGGACCACAGGCGTGTACCACCACACCCAGCTAATTTTTGTATTGTTTGTAGAGATAGGGTTTTGTCATGTTGCTCAGGGTGGTCTCAAATTCTGAGTTCAAGCCATCCACCCGCCTTGGCCTCCAGAGTGTTGGGATTACAAGTGTGAGCCACTGTGCCCAGCCTTGAACAGATCTTAATAGCCTACTTACATCTTAGCTAAGAAAAAAAAAATGTACAGAATTCTAATTATGAGAGAGGAGAAAACATTAAGTTCAAGGGGACACAGAGTTTTCTTAGTCCTAAATTCTAAAATAGCTTTCTCTTATAGAAGATTTACCACAAGGACGTGAACCAGTATAATAACAAGGGTTCTCTAAAAACATTTAGGCATTATTAAGCAGCCACGATATTACTGTTTTTGATCCACTAGAACCAATTTTATGTCTTGAGAAATAAGAAAATACAACGGTTTCCATTTTTATTCTCTTACTTTAAAGAACAACTTTATTAAAAGTTCAGGGACAGATTTCTTAGCCTCATCCCATATACTATCCATCAATAAAAATTGAGAGATGACATCTCACTTCAAGTCTGAGCAATGGAAGAGGTAAAATGAGGTAGTTCAGATATACATGGACTGATTGGCTAGATCTATTCTTAGCATGTAGAGTCTCTAAATTTTGACTGTACTGCATTGTATTAGTCTGTTCTCATGCTGCTAATAAAGACATACCCAAGACTAGGTAATTATAAAGGCAAGAGGTTTAATTGACTCACAGTTCCACGTGGTTGAGGAGGCCTCACAGTCATGGTTGAAAGCAAGGAAGAGCAAGTCACATCTTACATGGTGGCAAGCAAGAGAGAATGAGAACCAAGCAAAAGAGATTTTCCCTTATAAAACCATCAGATCTCATGAGACTTGTTCATTACCATGAGAACAGTATGGGGGAAACTGCCCCCATGATTTAATTATCTCCCACTGGGTCCCTCACACAATATGTGGAAATTATGGGAGCTATAAGTCAAGATGAGATTCGGGTGGGGACACAGCCAAACCATATCATGCATGTTCCTCATCTAATGACATCTTATGAATCTAATCTCTGTAGTGCAGACGCTTGAATCTGCACACTCTGGTGCTTTTCTGTCACTACTGTTTTATGTTGTTTAAATTTATGAATGAGAATAAACCTATACATTTCAGAAAACATGGTTCAATGAATACATAATTTTATTCAGATAATGGATATTTACTCAGATATTTAAATTACGATTATGAAAACTACTTAGAAAATGTGGTATCTACAGTAACATAATGATAATTAAATGTAGTCGGCGGACTTCTGCGACAATCCCCAATGACTGCCATGTTCTTTGTATTCATGTCCTTGCACTTAATCCCGTCCTTTGAGTGTAGGGTAGACACAGTGACCTTCTAACCCAGCAAGTTTCTCTGCCATTCAGGTGCTGCATCCATGGCTTCTTCACTGTAATCCTAGCTGCAGGGAGGAGGTGCTGCTTCCAAATTTGTCCTTCCTTGGGTACTCTCCCTCAGCTGAGGTGATTCTTTTGAGTGCTCTTTATGCTTTCATATCCCAAGTTAGAACTTCTTTACATTGAAAGTCCTCTGTTCAAATTACTGCAGGACTTTTTTCTCCTGATTGTACCATCCTTGATAAGGAGCTTGTTGATATGAAGTTCTCTTCCAGGATACAAGATTTAGTACCCGATGAGAACCCTGGAGACAGTGTGAACATACCATAAGGATTGGGTACCTAATGGCCAATGAGCAGAGAAAGAAAATAAGTCTGATCTGTGGTTCAAGGCTGGTCCAACTTGGTCACAATTGATCACATTGGAGTCCTCCTGTCTTGTAAGGGGCAGCAATTCTTTTTGATAGGAAAGGGCACTTTCTGGTGATGAGCTTGCCTTTCTCATTTGGGGCCTCCGCACAGTATTCTGTTGCTCTGGGAGCTTACAGAATATTTGGTGCATGGTAAGGCATTTCATGTGACATCACATCACACCAAGGGACCCACTTTATAAAAATGGAGACATGACAGTGGGGACATGACCACAGCACTAATCTCACCACACATCACACCCTCAGAAGCATCCAGTCCAGAGTAATGGGACAGCCTGCAAAGATGCATCTTCTGGGCCAGCTCAGAGGTAATGTCCTGTGAGTATGAGGGGTCATTTTTTAAAATTCAGTGTAGGTGCTAAGTCAGTGACCATTTCATGTGCTACATTTCCAACAGATAAAATCATTAGGTTTCAGCAGAAGTGGCCTTGTCAGTCATCATATCCACTTGTGAATGTGTGATTTTCATCTAGACAGTTGAGATTTCTGTGGATTTTAGAGGTACTGATTTCCAGAGGACACACTTAGAATTCTACTGAATGCAAAACTCCAGCCACCAGGTGGGCAGTTGAGACTGCTTGTGTCAAAGGAAGAGAATCCTCTTACAGAATGACTGATTCCCAATATGGCATTTCTTGTGACATCACATCAGACCAAATGGCCCACTTGATAGAAAGGGAGGTGCCACAGTGCACACGCCAGGCCACCTAGAAGAGGTACTACCACTGCAGCAAGGTAGCTGCCCCTGCCATCAGGAGGGTGTGCGGTCACTTCTACATGGAGCTGGGGAGAAATAAGCTTGACACGTGGTATCCACGTGGTGTTTCTTAGGACTTTCTTCTCCAGTTTTAACAGTGAATGGAACCATCCCCTGATAAGGCATGATAAACACTGACTCAGACCTCCAAGGACAGGAGTTGGCTCATGGCCCAGGCAAACCAGAAGAGTTGCTAGCCAAGTGGGATGAGAGCCTCATATGGGAAAAAGGGAAAGCTATGAGCATCATTTGCAGATTGAGGCTGGCTCTAGTGGTAGAGACTGTAGTTAAGTCCAGAAATTTCCTCTACTAAGTTTCCCCAGGAGGAGATGCTAGTAGCCTCCTGAGTGAGCTGCTCCCAGGTCTCACAAGTAGCGACCCTATCAGAAAGGCCACAACAGTGGGCTCTTAAGGGTGCTGGGCTCCACCTCCCAGATCCCCTTCTAGAACAGAAGGACTGCATTTCCCTGGCCGCTGAAAACACTTTGGGCTGGTAGCTCCTCAGGAATTGCCTTGGCTGAGAGTCACCTTGCCCAAGGTCCTGCTGCCTTCTGGGCAGCCCTCAGACAATGACTGGCTAATGCAGTAGCATAGAGGCTCTGTCTCCTCATGCCAACTCTGGACCTCTCTTAGGGGGCATCTTAGATGTAAGGTCTGCTCCCTGTAGGGTTAGCAGAGATCTCACTGGAGCTGCACCTCAACCCAACTTCTTCCTCTGCCCAATTCTCCTTTCTTCCCCTCCATTCATAGGTACTGATCCTGTGATCACTCCCTAAAAACTTCCAGGATGTTCATCTGTATCTCAGAGGCTGCTTCCCAGTGAATCCGAGCTGTACATTAGGATTTTTAAAAACATCTGATACAAATGAAAATGTGAAATTTTTATTTTTTTTTATTCAAATGAATCTATGGCTATGACATAGCCTTTTCAAAATGTATAAAGGAATATGTTTTCTAAAACATAATTATAAAATTCATCTATCTTGTAGAGAGAAAAAGAGAACTGAGCCTAGCTAGGCAGATTAGAATCTAAGGGATGGAAAGAAAGTAAGTCAAACTCTCCATCTCCTCCCCGCACACCCACACACAATTTGCAAAGGGATGAGTTATTTAAATGTTAAATCCAGAAAAAGAACAAAAAATCGTTTATTTATTAGAAGTTGGAGTTGCAAAAGGCCAAGTTAAGTATGCAACCAAAACCCAAACCAGAAACTACAGAATAAAAGATTTAGAGTCATGTCTACAGAAATTTGAAATTATTACATGATGATATTATCCAAAATCAAATTAAAAACACAATAAATGTGACTCATAAATGTTAATATCATTAATACACAAAGATGTCCTGCAAATAATTAAGATAGAATCTGAAAATATAATTAAGAATGAGAATAAACAATTCAGAATTTTAAAAATAACCAGTACAAATACTATCAACCCTGAAATTGATTAATCTCAGTGATCATCAGTGGGGTATACATTTCAAATATAAATGTGAAATTATTGCCACCTGTCAAGTTGGAAAAGATTAAAACAGTGAAAATGTTTATGATTTCCCAGTTTATGGTTAAACATCTGTATTAGGCCATTTTTACACTACTATAAAGAACTTCCCCAAACTGGGTAATTTATAAAGGAAAGAGGTTTAATTGACTCACAGTTCTGCATGGCTGGGGAGACCTCAGGAAAGCTACAGTCATGGTGGAAGGGGAAGCAGGCACACCTTACATGGTGGCAGGTGTGTGTGTGAGAGAGAGAGCATGTCAGAGCACAGGAAAAGCTACCATTTATAAAACCATCAGATCTTGTGAGAACTCATACACTATCGCAAGAACAGCATGGGGGAAAATGCTCCCATTATACAATCACCTCCCACAAGGTCCCTCCCTTGACATGTGGGAATTATAGGAATTACAATTCAAGATAGAAATGGGTGAGACCCTAGAGCCAAACCCTATAAACACAACTGGAATGTGAAGGTGTAGATTTTTGAGAGGTGTAGTAGAAACAAAAGCAGCAGAAAGAAAACAATTTTCAGCCTTGTGTCTCAAGTACATTTGACATAGCCTTATTTTTAATGCTAAAGCCTAAAGACAAATGAACAATGCAATAAAAAAAGAGCTGGAGATGTAAATCAGTTCATATCTATGGCTACAGAGTCATTTGAAATAGTTTTGTAGCAAAATATTCAATTGCTTGAAAAAAATTTACATTAGTTATTTAAAATTTGTTTTCAAAATAGCATGGTATCATTTTGAAGAATCAGATAACTTACCAAACACCAAAAGTAATCATTGAATAGTATCATTATGGGGCCATCGTTATTTTTTCCCTTATGCTTTTCTGCATTTATCAAATGTTTAATATTAAATGTAAGGATTAGTTACAATAATAATCCCTAGGTATAGCAGTTATAGACATAATTAAAAGCAAATATAGTAAGTAAAAAGAAGGTTAAGGCAATGTCACTTATATCTGCAAATTTATTTATTTATATTTTTTATTTTACTTTAAGTTTTGGGATACACGTGCAGAACATGCAAATTTATTACGTAAGTATACATGTGCAATGGTGGTTTGCTGCACCTATTTGACCTGTCCTTTAAGTTTTCTCCCCTCACTCCTCACCTCCAAAACAGGCCCCGGTGTGTGTTGTCCCCCTCTCAGTGTCCATGTGTTCTCACTGTTAAACTCCCACTTATGAGTGAGAACATGCAATGTTGGGCTTTCTGTTCCTGTGCTAGTTTGCTGAGGATGATGTCTTCCAGCTTCATCCATGTCCCTGCAAAGAACATAATCTCATTCCTTTTTATGGCTGCATAGTACTCCATGCTGCATATGTACCACATTTGCTTTATCCAGTCTATCATTGATGAGCATTTGGGTTGGATCTATGACTTTGCTATTGTAAATAATGCTGCAGTAAACATACGTGTGCAGGTGTCTTTAGAGTAGAATGATTTATATTCCTTTGGTTATACACACAGTAATAGGAATGCTGGGTCAAATGGTATTTCTGGTTCTAGATCCTTGAGGAATCGCCATACCATCTTCCACAATGGTTGAACTAATTTATTTTCACAACAACAGTGTGAAACTGTTCCTATTTCTCCATAGCCTTGCCAGCATCTATTGCTCTTGACGTTTTAATAATAACCATTCTGACTGGTGTGAGATGGTATCTCATTGTGGTTTTTATTTGCATTTCTCTGATGATCAGTGATGTTGTGCTTTTTACATATGTGTGTTGACTGTGTAAATGTCTTCTTTTGAGAAGTGTCTGTTGATATTCTTTGCCCACTTTTTCATGGGGTTGTTTTTATTCTTGTAAATTTGTTTAAATTCCTTGTAATTCTGGATATTAGACCTTTGTCAGATAGGTAAATTGCAAATATTTTCTCCCACTCTGCAGGTTGCCTGTTCACTCTGATGCTAGTTTCTTTTGCTGTGGAGAAGCTTTTCAGTTTAATTATATTCCATTTGTCAATTTTGGCTTTTGTTGCGATTGCTTTTGTCATTTTTCATCATGAAATGTTTCCCCATGCCTATGTCCTGAATGGTATTGCCTAGGTTTTCTTCTAGGGCTTTTATGGTTTTGGATTTTAAATTTGAGTCTTTAATTCATCTTGAGTTAATTTTTGTGTAAGGTGTAAGGAATGGGTCCACTTTCAGTTTTCTGTGTATGGCTAGCCAGTTTCCCCAGCACCATTTACTGCATAGGAGATCCTTCCCCCATTGGTTATTTTTGTCAGGTTTGTCAAAGATCCAGTTCTTGGAGAGGTGTGGTGTTATTTCCGAGGTCTCTGTTCTGTTCAGTTGGTCTATATGCCTGTTTTGGTACCAGTACCATGCTGATATGGTTACTGTAGCTTTGTAGTATAGTTTGAAGTCGGGTAGTTTGATGCCTCCAGCTTTGTTCTTTTTGCTTAGGATTGTCTTAGCTATACGGGGACTTCTTTGATTCCATATGAAATTTACAGTGTTTTTTTTCTAATTCTGTGAAGAATGTCAATGGTAGTTTGATGGGTATAGCATTGAATCTATAAATTACATTGGGCAGTAGGGCCATTTTCACAATATTGATTTTTCCTATTGATGAAGATGGAATGTTTTTCTATTTGTTTTCCACTTACTTCCTTGAAGAGTGGTTTGTAGTTCTCCTTGAAAAGGTCCTACACTTGCTAGCTGTATTCCTAGGAATTTTATTCTTTCGGTAGCAATTGTGAATGGGAGTTCATTCATGATTTGGCTCTCTGATTGTCTATGGTTGGTGTAAAGGAATGCTTGCGATTTTTGCACATTGATTTTGTATTCTGAGACTTTGTTAAAGTTGCTTATCAGTTTAAGGGATTTTTGGGCTGAGAAATGGGGTTTTCTAAACTTAAAATCATGTCATCTGCAAACAGAGACAACTTGTCTTCCTCTCTATTTGAATACCCTTTATTTCTTTCTCTTGCCTGATTGCCCTGGCTAGAACTTCCAAAACTATGTTGAGTAGGAGTGGTGAGAGAGGGCATCCTTGTCTTGGGCCAGTTTTCAAAGGGAATTCCAGCTTTTGCCCATTCAATATGATATTGGCTGTGGGTTTGTCAGAAATATATTTTATTATTTTGAGATATGTTCCATCAATACCTAGTTTATTGAGAGTTTTTAACGTGATGGGATGTTTAATTTTATCAAAGGCCTTTCCTGCATCTATTGAAACAATTATGTGGTTTTTGTCATTGGTTCTGTTTATGTGATGGATTGCATTTATCGATTTGCATATGTTGAACCAGCCTTGCATCCCAGGGATGAAGCTTACTTGTTCGTGGTGGATAAGCTTTTTGATGTGCTGCTGGATTCAGTTTGCCAGTATTTTATTGAGAATTTTCACATCGATGTTCATCAGGTATGTTGGCCTGAAGTTCTCTTTATTCGTTTTGTCTCTTCCTGGTTTTGGTATCAGGATGATGCTGGCTTCATTAAATGAGTTCGGGAGGAATTCCTCCTTTTCAATTATTTGGAATAATTTCAGAAGGAATGGTACCAGCTCCTCTCTGTGCCTCTGGTAGAATTTGGCTGTAAATCTGTTTGATCCTGGGCTTTGTTTTGATTGTAGGTTCTTAATTACTGCCTCAATTACAGAACTTGTTATTGGCTATTCAGGGATTCAAATTCTTCCTGATTTAGTCTTGGGCAGTTGTATGTGTCCAGGAATTTATCCATTTCTTCTAGATTTTCTAGTTTATTGTGTAGAGGTGTTTATAGTATTCTCTCATGGTAGTTTGTATTTCTGTGGGGTCAGTGGTGATATCCCCTTTGTCATTTTTCATTGTGTCTATTTGATTCTTCTCTTTTCCTCTTTATTAATCTAACTAGTGATCTATCTAATTGTTAATTTTTTCAAAAAACCAGCTCCTGAATTCATTGATTTTTTGGAAGGTTTTTGCATTCTTGCATTCTTCTCTGATCTTAGATATTTCTTGTTTTCTGCTAGCTTTTGAATTAGTTTGCTCTTGCCTCTCTAGCTGTTTAATTGTGATGTTAGGGTGTTGATTTGAAATCTTTTTTCTTTAAAAATGTTGAATATTGGCCCCTAATCTCTTCTGGCTTGCAGAGTTTCTGCTGAGAATTCTGTTAGTCTGATGGGCTTCCTTTTGTAGGGGACCTGACCTTTCTCTCTGGCTGCCCTTAACATTTTTTCCTTCATTTCAACTTTAGAGAATCTGATGATTATGTGTTTTGGGGCTGATCTTGTGGTGGAATATCTTAGTGGTGTTCTCTGTATTTTCTGAATTTGCATGTTGGCTTGTCTTGCTAGGTTGGGGAAGTTCTCCTGGGTAATATACTAAAGTGTGTTTTCTAGCTTGTTTCCATTCTCCTTGTCTCCTTCAGGTGCTCCAATCAATTATAGGTTTGGTCTTTTTATGAAGTCTTATATTTCTTGGGGGCTTTGTTTATTCCTTTTCATTCTTTTTTCTGTAGTCTTGTCTGCATGCCTTATTTCAGCAAAGTGGTCTTCAAGCTCTGTTATCCTTTCTTCTGCTTGGTTGATTTGGCTATCGTTACTTGTGTATGCTTCACAAAGTTCTTGTGCTGTGTTTTGCAGCTCCATCAGGTCATTTATGTTTCTCTCTAAACCAGTTATTCTAGTTAGCAGCTCTTCTAATATTTTATCAAGATTCTTAGCTTCTTTGCATTGGGTTGGAACATGTTGCTTTAGCTCATATTTTTTTATTACCCATCTTCTGAAGCCTACTCCTGTCAATTCATCCATCTCATCCTCCATCCAGTTCTGTGCTCTTGCTGGAGAGACCCTGGGCACATCTGGAGAAGAGGCACTCCCACCATTTGGGTTTTCAGCATTTTTTCATTGATTCTTTCTCATCTTCATGAGTTCGTCTAGTTTTGATGTTTGACATTGCTGACCCTTGAAAGGAGTTTTTGTTTTTGTCGTTGTTGGTGATGATGCTGCTGTTGTTGCTTTTTGTTTGTTTTTCTTCCAATGGTCAAGTCCCTCTTCTGTAGGGCTGCTGCGGTTTGCTGGGGATTCACTTCAGGCCCTACTCATCTGGCTCACTCTCATGCTGGAGAACAGCAAAGATGGGTGCCTGCTCCTTCTTCCGGGATCTTTGACCTCAAGGGGCACCAACCTGATGCCAGTAGATCGCTCCTGTATCGGGTGTCAGACAACTCCTACTGGAGAGTCTCATCCAGTTGGATGGGATGGGGGACAGGACCCATTTAACGAAGCTCTTTGACTGTCCCTTGGTGGAGGGTGTGTACCTCGCTGCAGGAAACCCACTCATCTGGGCTGTCTGGATTTCTCAGAACTACCCGGAGGAAAGGCTAAGTCTGCTGGTCCATAGAGACTGTGGTCACCCCTTCCCCAGAGGCTCAGGCCCAGAGAGATCCGGATTCTGTCCCTGAGCCTCTGGCTGGAGTTATTGGAGTGTCTGCAGGGAAGCCCCTCCCAGTGAGGAAGGATGAGTCACGGTCAGGCCTGAAGAGGCACTCCGCTGCTGAATGCCACAGCCGATGTGTTGGGCTGTTGGGGACACGTCTCGGGACCAAGCAGTCCAGCCTCCCTGGTGCCAGCCGGGAAAAGCACAGCCTGGAGCTACAGAGATATATGCCGCCCTCCCCATTCCCAGGGAGCTTAGCTTGTTAGGCAGTTGTGGGTCCTGCCCCTCCCTCAAGGAGCTCAAATGGTGTGGACAGCAGGCAACCGAAGCTCTGGGGCTGGTGGCCCCTCCCCCGGGAGCTCAGTAGGCTTAAGCAGATTCCAGCTGAGAGGCTGTTGAGAATCTGTGCAGCTCTGGGGTTAGGGGACGCTAGGCCTAGGTGGCGTGGGTTCGTGAGTAAGATCTTCTGATCCACGGGTTGCACAGTTCCATGGAAAAAGCACGGTTTCCCGTGAAGGACTAAGTGGCTACTTCCTGGGACTGGACTTCCTGGGACCACAGGGACTTCCCTAAGGGGACTTTCCCCTAAGCCAAAATGAGTCACAGCTGCAAGCTAAGGGATTGAAACTTCAACCAATCATATAGGGAGGTTAAGCTCTAGCTGCAGCCTGATGTGTTTAACCAATCAGGCCCGCCAACCCACAGGCAGATAGAAAATAAGCTAATTCTATAGGACAGAAAAGGGAAAAAGGGAGGGGTCATACGGGGACAAGCATAAGGCACCCAAGCCAGAAACAGCAACCCTTCCGGGCTCCCTTCCACCAAGTGGAAGCTTTACTCTCGCTTCTGCTTTACTTTTGCTTTCTCTTTAGTAAATCTTGCTGCCACACACTCTTTGGGTCCGCGCATTTCTCTAATCGAGCTGCAACACTCACCGCTGTGGTCCAAGGCTTCATTCCTTGAAGCCGGTGAGACCACGAACCCTTCCACTGAGAAAAACCTGCAATTGGAAGAAGACTTCCCGTCTCACCCGGCCGGGGAGCGCATGCACTCACCGCCTCCCTTGGCTGTGGAGAGGGGCTTCTGTGCCCTGGGTAGCTCTCGGGTGGGTTGTCACACCACACTGCTCTTCCTTTCTCCTCGGGAATCACGCCAGCCTCCTAGTCGTTCTGATCAGAGAACCTGGGTACCTTGGTTGCCAGTGAAGGATTTACATGCTTATTTTGTTTTTTCTTGATGGGATCCTCAGATCACCGCTGTTTCTAATCAGTCATCTTGGCCCTGCCCTCACATTTCTGCAAATTTAAATATGAGATTTGTCCCCTTAGGTGCACAGTCCAGACTCCATCGGTCCAGCTCCTTTTAAAGCCACATGAAAACTCAGCTGAGAATGGTCTGGGAGTTAGCCCAGGTTGCGCTGTCTTCCTCCCTGGACTATTCCTAATAACTCCTACTATTGAAACGCGCCTCTAATCTGGTCTTCTGTGTTCTGTTTAATTCCCTGGATGCTTTTATTTTATTTTATTTTATTTTTTGCTTAGCTTCTCCAGAACGATGCTTCCTTCCTTTCAGGGGTCTCCCTGTTCCTTCATTCACCTTTTCTCCATGACTTCCTCCACTTCACCACCACCAGGTGCCATCCCACAATGAGCACAGCCTCACTGATCCCCTGGGGCACATGTGCTAGGCAAAGTCTTGCTCAATAGAAAACTCACTCTTGGTGATAACTCACTGCTCTATTTAATCTGCTCTGTTGGAGCTGGGAGCTCAGTGGGCACTTGCAAGGAAGCTGGTGTTGGGCACCTTGTCCATTCTTAAGGATGAAAATTTGCCCAGTTTTTGGGTAAACACAGGCCAGCTGTCCTGGGGTGACAAAAAGTCCACCATCCCATGACTTTCAGGTAGGTTTGGGTTCTTCGCTTTACTTGGGTCTTTACCTTGGTTCCTGACTCTCAGATTCAGATCATGTTCATTTCTTTGGTTGATCACACTGGGATTAGTAAGGGTCAAATGCAGGTGTATGCACTCATTTTAAGTCCCCTGGGTGTGATGACGTAACAACCCCAGGAGAGGGGTAAAATGGTCTTAATTTACAAATGAGGAAACTGCAGGAGGCACAGAGATTTCACAATGGGGCTAGAAAGACTTCCCTGGGCCGGTGCCCTCAATCGAGCTATACAAGGCTCTCTAAACAAACAACAACAAATATCTCACTCATTTAGACCCAGACATTCTCAGAGGTGATGATTTGTAGCCATAGGGTAAACAGTGCGGGGAGAGGCATCAATGATCTTGTCTGGGGTCTGGATCTTCCATTCTCTACCTAAACTGTGTGACTCTCCATGTTGGGTTTCAGGAGACGGCACTGAGGAAGAAAGCTAAGAGTGTTATCCTGGCTTCCAAATAATGGTACTGAATGGATAGCATGAAGTTGGAAATGTGAATAAACAGATGGCCTTCTTCCCTCTGTGTCTCTGTGACGCTTCTCACTTTATAAGGAAAAGAGTCCTTGCATTTAGGGATCACTTGAATCCAGCATTGCCTCGTCTGAACTCGATTAAGTTTTTTATTTTTTATTTTTATTTTTTGTTTGTTTGTTTGATTGATTGATTAGTTTTCAAAGGCCTTGTGTCCAAATAAGAGCCCATTCACAGGTACTGGGAGTTTGGACTTGAACATTTCTTTTTAGGGTGACACAATTCAGCCCACTAGAATGAAGGGGAAAGGAGGTGATACAAACACAAGACAAAAGCTCTATTTCCAGTGCCCTGTGGTTAGCAAAGCGTCAGATTCCTTTATGGAATAGAATTGGCCATGAAATAAGAACTTTCCCACGAGAGACAGCTGGCTAGTTCTCTACGTTAATTACAAATCTGTCTGCATATTGGAAATTTTTCACTTCAGTTGAGCCCCTTGTGGCCATGGTGTAGACTCGAAGAATTCCACCAGGAGTTGAAAACCACACACACTTGAATTAGTTCTATCAAACCAATGTTTCTGGTTGCTCACAGCTGCCTGACGGTAGCTACAGGAGTCTAGCAGGTCTTACTCTTTCACCTCCCTTACTACATTAATTCAAATTAATTAGTTCATTGGCCACCCAGGTGGATCCTTTGTCAGGCACCAAGGTAAATACTTAAAGAGAAGTTTGAATCCCCTTTTATTTCACTTATGTCATGAAAAACACACAAACAGAAAAAAAAAAAACAACTATTTGAGGATATTTTCCCTTTGGTGTTTCACATTAGGTGAGTGGTTGGGATGGTGTCAAAAGGCCTTTGTGAATGTCACACAGTTGCTGGGTTTTGCAGTGTGCACAGATGTCTACAGGAGTCTCCTAGTTCCTAAGGATTCCCAGAAGTTATTCAGAGACAAAGAAATAGACCAATGTCCTTTGGCATCCATTTTAACTCCCAACGCAAGTTACACTGTTCTGTATATTTGAATCTGCTTTTACATTTTTTAGATACTATTTGTAGTTCTCTTAAAAGAAATACCTAATTTTCATTAAAATCTCTCTAGTTAGTTCTTTTTCTGGGAGAGGATTGCGAATTTTTTTTGATTGCAGTTATGACATTGGAACTATGTTTTTATAAATAGGCTTGTCTGGGTTTTAATTTAAATAATTTTTATTACAAAAATAAGGGCATGCTATTTTGAAATACCTCCTTGCAATACTTTTTATTCCATTATTATTTGCTTCTTTACTTTGTTCACTGAGTAAATTATTTGCTTCTTGACTTGGTTCAGCTTGTAATTTGCAACACAATAATTGCTGTGTTATACGTATCAATCTACATCATCACTCATGTTTAGAGAAACAATTTTGTAGGCCACAATTATTTTAAAAAATATTTCTTCATGTAAGAAATAATGTAAACTCATTTACATTTTCTAGATGGAAGTTATTTTAAAACCATTTCTTAACTAATCTATATATAGCCTTAACTAATTTATATATTCCTCCCTTAATTTGAACTTCTGTCTTCAATAAATACTAAGTTGCCATGTGTACTTGGTCTGTAGCTGGGCTCCTTGCTCTATCAGCCTATCTTTTAGTTCTTCTTCAGTATGAACAGTTTTAGTTACTGCTGTTTCATTTTGTATATTATTAGTGAGTGGCAAGTTCCTGTTCTTCCTGTGTTCAAAATGTTCCTGCCTAGTTCTGAATTATAACACTTCGAATTTTCACCTTCTAAAAATGGTGGAAATTTTGATTGAGATTGCCTTTAATTTACTTAGTTATGTGAAGAAATCAACATATTTAACATACTCGTCTTATATTAAGTACCAAATCTACTCTTAATTTATTCAAATATTTTATGTTTTCAGAAAGATTTTTATAGTTGACACATGTAGTTATTTGTATATCTGCTTCATGTATGGGCTTTAGAGGAATAGTTTAGGACTTTGGTTTCTATCAATGGCATGGCTGCAGCTGTAACCCAGGTCTTCAAGATTCCCCTTTTCTGAGGCTCATATGTATAGACATTTTTTGTAGAGGATGATGATGGGCCAGTATCGGCAATACATATTTTACTGAAAGATTCATATTTTCAGTTCCCTAAAGAGTAGGTCTGGCAAATTGATGATCAAAAGCATAATAAAATGCATTTGTGTAGCACTTTTCCTTGGGGATACATTTCTAAGGAACTAATTCAAGTGAAAAATCACTCTGATTCTGGAAACCTACTGAAAAAAATTAAGTAGTTCTCGTACAAGGGAATGCACCTCTAGCCCCAAGTATAGGAGGCCCTGTGACCGGAGCTGGGCACGAGAGGTTCAGACATGTGACTTGTTTCATTTCTTTATGATTTAATAAAATAACAAAAAGTTTCAAAATTAAGGGAACGTTTCTTCACTTCTGTACAGTAGGCATATAAAACATTGCAATTTGTTTACTGCATTACATATACAATATATGCAAACTAAGTACACATTGTACCCCAAGGCTAATTTGGATCTAGTGGTAATATAGGCAATGGTTTGATGCATTGTGTGTGTTTTCCCTCTGCATATTTTCTACCCCTATGTTCTGGCTCATGGGATAATGAAGATATGAAAATTTGACTATGGTGCTGACAAGCCCAGATGGCACCTCCAGGAACTCTCCATGCCCTTCTCTGTGAGCCTCAAGCTTATGCTGGGCTGCTGCTTCCCTAACTTTCTGAGTCATTCCACATGCCAGGACAATGGTTTATTCTCATGCTATTTTGTTCCATTATTATACCAAGAATTTAGATCTTAACTGATATGGGTTCCTTAAAAAAAATGCATCTCCATCAGACATGGTGGCTCTCGCCTGTAATCCTATCACTTTGAGAGATTGAGCAGGTGGATCACTTGAGTCCAGGAGTTCGAGACCAGCCTGCACAGCATGGGGAAACCCCGTCTCTAAAAAAGTACAAAAATTAGCTGGGTATAGTGGTGCACGCCTATACTCCCAGACACTTGGGAGGCTGAGCTGGGAGGATCACCTGAGCCAGGGAAGTCAAAGCTGTGGTGAGCCGTGATTGTGCCACTGCACTCCAGCCTAGGTGACAGAGTGAGACCCTGTCTCAAAAAATAAAAAATAAAAAAAAACACATAAAAAATAAATAAATGCATCCCTGTGATTCTTTTCTCAATGTTATGCCTCTTGTTCCCTTCCAGAGCGGGGCTGGGTGAAGCCCATATATTTACGTGTATAAAGCAGGGCAACTGTGAAACCCTGTTCCCTCTTCCTGATGGATCTTCAATCTACCTCACAGGAAGGGAATGGCAGGCAGCCAAAGAAAGCTGGCCTCTGCTCTTTCTCCTTTTAATAACCACTTTCCCATTCTAGAATTCTGCTACTCTAGTATTTTCACCTGTCCATGAGCTCTTGGCGAAAACAACTTGTTTCTGTACTGTTTTACAATAAGGCATACTATTTTGAAAATAGCTGCTCTATCTGAATTTATTATGCTAATGGACTTTAAAAATCTTTATCTATTTTCTAAATTTCCTTTGATATGCCAGTGTGTATTTGTTTTATAATGGCAAAATAATATAAATTTGTGTAATGAGCTTGCCGGGAGCACTGAATGTTAGTGTCCTCCATGAAATAGCAACAAGAGGATGACTAGCCCAGAAATCCAAGTACCCTTCGCATTGCCCAAGACAGACGAGAGGTGGTTTCTAGAAAAGTCTGTCTGGGGTATCTGTACCACGTGCCTCTCTCCAACACTTTCTACATAGGGTTTTTGTTTTTGTTTGTTTCTTTTTTGTTTTACTTTTATCTTGAAACTGTAAAACAGGATTATTAGGGAAAAAATGAACTCCATCCATTGGATAAACCACAGCCACAGTATCTGTTAGTACTAAGTTGAAAACAGAGTAATAATTCCACAGTACAAACTGGGATGCACCCAGGGGTCAGTTCAGTGTGGCTGGCTACAGATCCAGCATCATGACTGAGCTGATGCATCGTCCAGCCTCCTGGTTTTCCTTCTGATCACTTATCACAGCTCACGATGGCTTTGTTCATTCAGTTTTATTTGTTGTTGCTGTTGTTGTTTCTGTTCAGTCCCTATGGGCAGAAACCAATTCCGTCATCTTGCCCGTCAGTCACTTTCTCACACAGATCAGGCCACCTCAATCCCCACCCTCCATCACTCTTTTGATCTCGCTTTGCTTTTTATTTTTTCTTTGTAATACTTGATGCTCCCTGACATAATTTAATCAGCTTCTTCTTCATGCCTTTCCTGGCCCCTCAGCAGGGCATGAGCTCTGAAATCACAAGAGCTCTGTCTCTCCAGCACCCGCTCCAGCCAAAGGCACACTGGATATTGTGGTAACAAGTGTTTGATAAACGTGTGCTAAGAAACCCACTGTGTCCTTCAGGTTCTGGATTAGTTCTAGACTGTGTCCTATTTAATTGTTCACTTTTTTTAGAATCAAAGAAATGAGAGCAGGAAAGGCAGAAGGGAGACTGACTGCTACAAGTAAATACCGGAAAGATTCCTAAGAAACTGAAACTGCGTGGGCAGAGGGCCTAGTGTGGATTAGGTAAGTGGGCCCCAAGGTGAGAGCGAGAGGTTTTCAACCATGTGAACACATCACATAGTTAGCAGCCAACAGAAATGATTCTTGTAGGAAGATGCTATGCTGTGGTAGTTTCTGTCTGACTGCATCATGCTGGCTCCGTGCATCCACAAATGTGTCTTACCGTCCTGGTACTCCTGTTAAGCAAGAATGATTTTGTGTAAAACTCACTCTCGGCCAGGAGTGGTGGCTCATGCTTATAATCCCAGCACTTTGGGAGGTCGAGGTGGGCAGATCACCTGAGGTCGGGAGTTCGAGACCAGTCTGACCAACATGGAGTAAGTAACTCCATCTCTACTAAAAATACAAAGTTAGCCGGGAGTGGTGGCTCATGCCTGTAACCCCAGCTAATCATGAGGCTGAGGCAGGAGAATCACTTGAACCCAGGAGGCGGAGGTTGCGGTGAGCCGAGATCACGACATTGCACTCCAGCCTGGCCAGCAAGAGCAAAACTCTGTCTAAACAAACAAACAAACAAACAAACAAACAAACAAACAAACCTCATTCTCACCCACCTTGAATTGGATGTTTTCTTTTGAGAAAACACAGAAGTGCTATGGTATTGAATGAATGATTGACCTTATATGTTCACTTTACATCCAAAGTATGTCACAATTATTCTTATTTTACCCACAATGTAACGCTAAGCTTTCCCCACATTGACTTCTTTGTGGGGCTTCATAAAAAGTTAGCCATATTATCTGCAGTTCATCCTTAACCTTTCCACCAGTTAACCTTTCCAAATGCTTCTTTAGCCCTTTGTTACAATGATTTTCCAGTTCCTGCAGAATAAAGCCCTGGTTTCTTAGGCCAGGATTTAATGCTCTCCGAATTTGGTCTCAGACAACCAAGCCAAATGTCTGGGATCCTGCTTCACTCAAGGATAGCACATTTCCTGCCTGCCTGCCACCACAGACTGGCTCTACAAAGGCACGCAGCACCCTGTCTGTGCTCACAAAGCTCCTAGACAAGCACCCCATCCTTGCCGGTGCAGTGCAGTGGCAACACTGTGACCGTGGCTGCAGCTTGGGCTGTGGGCCCAGCACTAATAACTGAGTTTCCATTGTCTTCTTGTTACCAGTGAAACCGGGAATATCTTTACACTGTCAGCTGTCAGACAGTTAGTTCATCAGAAGGTAGCCAAGCTGATTTGGGATCCAAAACCATGTCCAAAGCAGAACCGAAGAGCCCCAGCTCACAGGGACATATGTTCAAAAAGAGGGCCTAATTGACTGGGACCAGAATGAATCCTCAGTGTGGTGTGGGAGCCCAAAGGGTGGGGTCGCCTGGGGCTGAATCAACAGACTCCAGCAGCCAAGGTGAAGGGGGCAGGAGCCTTTCTCTGACGTCTCTCTGGCCCCATCCGTGGGTGCCACGTTAGTTCTGGATGCCTCCTTCGGAGAGCATTAAACAAACAAAGCACAATCCAAAAGCCATGGCCAGGACAAGTAGCCAGAGAATGCTTGGGAGAGGAAAGGTGGACGCCATGACAGCTGTTCAGCTGTTCAGAGAAATGGAACAAGGAACGTAGTTCCCCTTCTGAGTGTTGGGAGGAATCACTTGGAGGAGCAGCACTGCATCCATCTCTGGATGGGCTGAATGGATCTGTCGGGTTCAAGTCCTGGGGCAGGAAGCCCGGGTATGATCGGAGGCAGAACTGTCTGAGGATGGGGAGGTCCCAGCAGCGAGAGCTGTCACTGGAGGCCCCAGAGTACAGCCATGTGACTGCCTGGCAGGGGTAATGGGGGCGCTGAAAAGAGCTTTGAAGTTGTCTTACCCAAATCTCATCAGATGAAGACTTGTCTCCGTCAGAGATTCCTTGCTTCCCTAATTAAGTTGACCTTTGTAACATGCATTGCTCTCCTCCTCAGTCCTCAAACAGGTCCTCCCTCTGAAATCTTCCCTCTTCCCTTAAGAGAGACCCTGCCCTCATCCAGACAATCTGATTCACTCTCCATCCATGCTCTGACCTGTCCATCAGTTCTACCTCCAAGCACACCACAAATTCAGCCCCCTTTCCTCTCCTGTGGCAGTAGTCAGGTCACCCTCACAGCTCTCTGCAGACACGGCAGATACTCCCAGGGGGCCTAACTGCTCTGCTCCACCCTCCCTCCCACGATGCAGGCTCCACACAATGCCACCTGGATTAAAACATTCCCCTGACTTACCGTTAGCCTAGAGATAAACCTGAACTTCTCCCCTGCCCCCAGGACTACAGGGTGGACTCAGACTCATCCCTTCAGTTCCACCCTGGGCCACCCTCCACTCACTCCCTTGTGCATCCCTCTCCCACGCCCACACTGGCTTCTCTTAAGTCCTTGACGAGCCAGATTGTTCCAGTTATCAGATCAGTGCAATCGATGACGGCTCTGGTGGAACGCACCTCCTTCCACTGGACTCAGCTGGTTCCTTCTCAGTCGTCAGATCACAGCATCCAGGTCACCTGGCCAGCACGGGGTCCCACACCACCCTCTGTAAGGACAGCCCTTCCTCCATCATCCTGTCTCCCAGCCTCCCAGTTTTCCTTCCCATCACGCATCACAGCTCATGATGGCTTTGCCCATTGGTTTGATTTGTTGTTGCTGTTGTTTTCTGTTTGGTCCCTATGGGCAGAAACCAATTGTGTCGTCTTCCCCATCAGTCACTTTCCCACACAGGTCAGCCACCCTGATCCCCGCCCTCTGTCACTCTTCTGATCCCACTTTGCTTTGTTTGTTTTTTCTTTATAATACTTGATGCTTCCTAACATAATTTAATCAACTTCTTTCTGACTTCCCTGGCCCCTCAGCAGGTCATGAACTCTGAAGGTACAAGAGCTCTTTCTCCCGAACACCCACTCCAGCCCAAGGCACACACAATGCTATGGTAGTAAGTGTTTGATGAACATGTGCTACATGACCAGATGTGGTAGGAGAGCTTCTTTGGTGCTTGGTGACAGGCGTCACGTGCAACAGAAACCTGGAAAGTATTTAAGTATTTATTTAATAAGTGTATATATGGCTATATGGATAACAAAACATCTTCTTGGTTACCAGCATAGTTTTCAGCTTTCCTTTTTCTCTCTCTTTCTTTCTTTCTTTCTTTCTTTCTTTCTTTCTTTCTTTCTTTCTTTCTTTCTTTTTTTTTTGAGATGGAGTTTTGCTTTGTCACCCAGGCTGGAGTGCAGTGGTGATCTCAGCTCACTGCAACCTCTGCATTCCCAGTTACGACTATTCTCCTGTCTCAGGGTCCTGAGTTCCTGAGTAGCTGGGATTACAGGTGCCTGCCACTACGCCCAGCTAATTTTTGTATTTTTAGTAGAGATGGGGTTTCACCATGTTGGCCAGGCTGGTCTTGAACTCCTGACCTCACGATCCTCCCACCTTGGCCTCCCAAAGTGCTGGGATTACAGGCGTGAGCCACTATGTCCAGCCAGTTTGTAGCTTTCAATAGTGCTGTGGAAAAGATTGAAGATCTGGAGCTGGAAAACCCTACAGTCCTGTCCTAACCCTATGTTTTACTCTGTGGGATGTTGGGAAAGCCATGCCAGGCTGCAGGGTTGCCACCTTCGAAATGGGAGGATGACATAATGCTGTCCCACAGTTGTTGAGAGGATCAAGCAGAAGAGGATGTGTGGCTCCTCCCTTGACCCTCTTGACAATGCTTTGTCTAACGTGAGTGATGATTTTCTTCAAATTATCAAGTAAATTCTAACTGAATTCTCCTGTGGCTATTTTTAAAATCTGTATGTGTCAGATGTGTTAAAAAAATTTTAGTTATGAAAGACTTCTCATAACTTCTCTGAAAAATCCTGGGCCTTTTTCTACTTTATAAGTTGATGCATACCCAGAGATAATCAATTCTAATTAATAGGATCCCGAGGAAAGCATGTCAGAATGGTATCTAGTGTTGCTGCTATTGAAAAAAGAAAAAGACCAAAAGGCAATTAAAAAAAAAACTGGAAATCTAGCATGTGGCAAATAGAGAAGGTTCAAGAATCACTCTTGATTTGAGGCTAATCTGGTTACTTCCTCTCAGTATTGAAAGCATGAAATTGAGTCCCATTAGATTTGAATGGCATCTATATGACAGAATGTATTTATTTTCCTCTCACTAGTATAAACGTATTTGACAGTAATGCAGTGGGATTGGAATATTAAATCCTCTCTCCACTTTTATTTAAGCTAAAAATGGGCTGCTGCAGAGTGTGTTAAAGAGCTGTGGATTTTCAGCCTGGAAATAAAAGGTCAGGGGGAGAAGGAAAGAGAAGGGCAGGATGTAGCCAAATTGTCTGCCATGGCGATGGGATCCCCCTTGGAGGCTGTGTGGCCTGGTCGCTCTAGAAGCAAGAATAGTAGTCACATTGTAGGACCACAGAGTGTTGGGTGAGGAGGAAGGGTGTGCAGGGACCAGACAGGGCATACACTTTCTTTGAAAATGTGGGGTAAAAGTATTGAACTGGCAGAGGGAATAAACCACAGCCAAGCCTGCTATAACCTCCCACTTGGAATCTGGCTTAGCTGAAAGTTGTCCCCACGCAGAACACACAGGTGTCAATGCTTTTCTTTGTCAGGGAAAGAGAAGGAGACTCAATTAGAAAAATGTATCTAAAAAGACCTCTTGGGGTCTGACACAAACACTTCTTTCAGCCAAAAGACACTGACATCCAATTCACAGCTTCTTTAGGAACCCCTGTGATGACATTGTTTGGCAGCCCAGGAATGTCTAAGAATTTAGTTCCAGTCTGCTAGCAGAGAGCCGTCTCCCGCACTTGCCAGCCCACACGGTGTGAACACACCATGAATCATTTCTGGGCTTTCTTTTGGCCCCTACCACTTTGCTTGGGGCCCTTTCCAAGTCTCATTCAGTAGGCTGTCCTGTGTCCAAAATACTTTCCGAAACCTTTTCAAAATCCCATAAAACATGGATATGGCAGTTATGGGAAACAGGATGCCAAATTGCATGCAGTTAAAAGTGTAGAAGCAGTCACTCTTAAGCCTTCAAACATGTGAATGACAGGATCGTGTTTAATGATGGAAAGATGAATATGGATCTAGGTCAAGATTAGCATACAGGCTTAAATACTACATACAGCACAAAGGAAAACACCTGAAAGTTTCCAGGAAAAAATAATACAAGGAGAACCCATTTTGCAGATTTGAAATTCTTAATAAAAACTCGTCCTCTGATTTAGCATATTATCCAATGATTTGCACATGTCCGTGACTTTTGCTTCAGAGACCGTCCTCAGGAGAATTGAGAAGGCAACACCTGTTTTCTGTTAGACAATTATGCAGATTACAGCAGATTATATTTAGAAGTGTTATCCCTACTGTAGTGATTTCACAGCTGAACAGACTAAGACAATGATAAAGAGGAGCTGGATGGATAAACAAAACTTTCATCTCCAATTTTTGGGTAAGGGTGTTCAGGAGGTAGAGAAAATTAAAGGAATAAGTTAGAAATTACCAGTAAAAGATAAATTATGGCATTTTAATGACAATTTTCTTACCATTTTGGTTGAAAATTCATATATATTTATATATATATGCATGTATACATACCCACAAACACATGTATACATATGTTATAATCCACAATTACTGTGTTTGGCTTTTAAAAATAAGAAGTAGTTTTAAAAAATCATATAGTTCTTTATGTTTACATCAACCAATTCATTTCAGTCTGTCAAAACTAAATTTATTTTGTTTGTATTATTTGTCAAGTCAAACCTATAAGTTTAGACAAGGCCCCCTATGCAATGAGAATGGACTATGCTAAATTTAGACAATGCCCCCTATGCAATGAGAATAGGCTGTGCCTGCAGTTGTCAGTTGAGCACATGGTGGGCCCTGAAAGTCCAAAGAGAGTGAACGCAAGGGACATTTTTTACCTGAGCAAGAAAATGGGGGCCAGTGATTTATGCACTAATTTCCTGTTGCTGCTATAATAAATTGCCATAAACAAACCTGAAATGTATTGTTTCCCTGTTCTGAAGGCTAGAAGTCTGAAGTCAGTTTGACTAGGCCAAACTCAAGGTGTCAGCAGGGCCCGCTCCCTCCAGAGGCTCTGGGGAAACGTCCATTGCTTGGCTCTTCCAGCTTCTGGTGGCTGTGGTATTCCTTGGTGGCCACATCCTTCGATTTCCGTGGTCCTATCATCTCCTTCTCTTCTGAGTGTGTGTTACTGCTCATCTATAATAAGTGATTGCATTTAGGGTCCACCCAGATAATCCAGGATCATTTTCCCATGTCAAAATTATTCATCACAAAGCTCCTTTGTTTGTCATATAAGCTAGTACATGTAGTCTCCAGAGATTAGCTGCTGATTAAATTCTTTTCGGGGAAGGTCATTTTGTCACAAATGATTGTCTTTTAAATAACAAAATAATGTCAAGATTCCTTTTTAGAGCCTTAGGTGTAACTGTGTCTGATGAGTATTATATATCTTTGAATCTTGTATGTAAATTTACAATCTCATCTAAAACGGTAGGACCGAGATGCTATTCTACAGATACAGTTGCTGGAAACCGACAGAAGAGTCTTCCGGTTGACAGGGTAAAAATTGGCATCCATTTTTCTTATACAGTAGTTGGTCAGAATGTTCTGTAACTCTGTAATGCTATGTGCTTTACTGTACATCAAACTTGTCTAACCCGTGGATGGCAGGCCGCATGTGGCCCAGGACAGCTTTGAATGAGGCTCAACATGGCTTTGAATGCAACACAACACAAATTTGTAAACTTTCTTAATATATCATAAATTTTTTTGTGATTTTTTTAAAGCTCATCAACTATCATTAGTGTTAATGTATTTTATGTGTGGCCCAAGACAATTCTTCTTCTTCCAAGGTGTCCCAGGGAAGCCAAAAGATTGGACATCCCTGTTATATATGTTTTCCTCCAAGTATGATGTCTTTGGGTTAGATTTCTGAAAAGGCAGAATCATAGTCAAGGCTCCGAATTGCTCTACTTATCTAGTAACCATGGCCAAGCCGTTTGCTTTCATGGCCTGGTTTTCACACGCCAGTGGGCCGTGGTCAACTCAAGAGGATGATATGATGCTTGGTGTGGTGCCAGGTCCAGCTCTTCTTTTTTAAGATGAAAAAAGTGAAAAGTCAAAACTTCTGGAATTTTTTTTGAGTGCTTCAAATCTGTGATGCCAACCACCGCAGTTTTGGGAGCTACGAATGGATGTGGAGGAACATGTTATCTGCCGTCCTCTAAATGCTTAAACAGTGTGGGGGCCTGGTCTTGCACCTCCTCACAGAAATGCCACAGGTTAGGGCAACACAATAACACCTGTCTCTCCTCATATAAAGAGCATTTATTTTTACAATTGATGTTTTTGAGAGGTGCTTTCCAGGCACATGACCAAAAAGTGTCGTTTATCTCTCCCTTGAGAATTATCATAAATTTAAGTCTCTTTTCATGTATTCCCAGTAAAGGATGCAAGGATTCTGGCCTGGGTGTGTTAAATTTACCAGTAAGAGTGTTAAATGTCACCAGCCTGGTTGACATGGTGAAACCCCATCTCTACTCAAAATTCAAAAATTAGCCAGGCATGATGGCAGGTGCCTGTAATCCTAGCTCCTCTGGAGGCTGAGGCAGGAGAATAGCCTGAACCTGGGAGGCAGAAGTTGCAGTAAGCAGAGATTGTGCCACTGCACTCAAGCCTGGGTGACAGCGTGAGACCCTGTCTCAAAGAAAAAAAAAATGTGTTAAATGTGATGTTTGTTCTGTAAACTCTTGTTAGGGTTTTAAAAGACTTAATGAAAGTCTTCCCTACTCCCACATTTGAATTAATTAATGCATAAGGGAGAAGCCAAAAAGATAGACAACAAAATCACTGCCTTTATTACTGATCAGGCTGTTTGCACAGAATGGCTCCCTCCTCTGCAAAAGTGTGCTTCCTGTTCAGCGACCCTGCATTGAACCCAACCAGTTATTGATGAACTGAAGACTTCAGCCTTCCCTGCCCTTGAAAATTTATGTTGCAGATAATCCAAGAATAGATTATATTTCAGATTTCCAAATAAACAGAGAACAAAAGGACAAACAGGTTTGGCCCTAATTCTTTCCCTAATACAGCCAATCAAATAATTGACTCTCTGTTTTCTATTTAAGAGGGTTGAGTAGGACAGAAAGGAGATGCCAAATTAATGTAAAAAAGACATCCACATGGAAATATGTTGAACTTTTCTATTAAATTGATGTTCTTTCCTTGTATGTCTTATTTATTTTGGGAAGTCAAATTTAAGTCATAAAGATGACAAAGGTTCCCCAAGTGCCCAAATCACCCTAAAGAAGTAACTTCCCTCCAGCTACGAAGGAATATCCAAGGACTCTTTAAGAGGAAGGTACGATGGTAGCAATTGGATTACTGGCCAAAGCATAACTTGGGGACAGATGGAGAGTCACAGAATTGTGTTGCTTGTGCATGATGTGGAACACAGAAATTGTTGCTCATAGCATGACTTGAGTCATTGACTAAGGGTTTACTCAGGAAATGCCTGGAAAAGAGAAACCACATAAAACATATATATGTATCTTTATGTCTTCCTTTATATCTTTCTATACTTATGTCTCCATATTATGCATCTATGTATCTACCTAACAAAAGAGAATGTAATGCAGGGAAACCATTGCACAGGTGAGGGAGGGGCAGGGAGCCAAAAGAGAATGCAAGTACCCGGGGATTAGTGTCAGCAGGAAGCCACTGCACCAGGCCTGTGAGTGCCATGAGGAAGTGATGGAGGTGGTGTAACTCACCCCGGGGGCCTCCCTGGGGAAAGTGAGGCCATCACACAGACACTGCCATTGGAAGTGGGTAAAGAGAAGACAAGGCTGGCTTGATTCTTCTCTCCACCTCCCAGTCTCCCTCTAGTGCCTCGCAGGGCCACACCCAGTGAGTTGCCTGTGAATCTATCACTGAGGAACACATCTCAGAGCATCAGGCCTTGCAGTTCAAACTAGAGCAGGGGAAAAGAGTAGAATCCACCAGAGAACCAAGCTGCCCAGGATCACTAACAGGAAGAATGATTTTCTATCCCATTTTAATCAGGGAAACATGTAATCTTTAGAAAAAAAATTCCATAATCATGGTTGTTTTGTTGAAATGAATCTAAGGGGGAAAGTGTTAATAACTTTTAAAATGTTGAAAAATATAAGAAGAAGAGCAGTTTTAGGTAATTTAGTAAAACAGTATGAACCATGAAAATATCCAGAAATTTTGAGGATGTCATTATATAGATAGTAAAATGCAGTAAAATATTTCATCTCTATTTCAATCATTGTCAAACAAAATCATCTGGGTTCTATGTAGTCTCTTTGGAATGAAAGAAAATATACACTGTAATTTTTATAAGATTCTCAGTATTTAAGGTATTTAATGAAATATCTGGAAAGGTTGTCTTCTGTAATTTATTCCAGCTATCATTATAGTATTTTTAAGACATAAATGCTCTTCTATGTGTTATAATTAGTACATCATAAGTTTTCCTGACAAAATTTACAGACTAAGTGAACAAGTAAATAGTAAGTAATTATTATTGTATAAAGTAAATTCTGTATACTTGCTTTAGCTTTTATTGTTTCAAGGAATACCAAGAGTCTACTCAGAGTCAAGTACTCTTGTAAGTGAAGGGGGGACAAAAGTGAACAAAACACAAAATGTTCATGCCTTTTGAAGCTTTTACTTCTAAATGTGGAAGACAAATCACAACAAGGTCAATATTCACAAGAGGCTATGTTGTAGTTATTGACAGGTTTCATAGAGGAAAAGACATACAGATGTAGAGAGAAAAGTTCATGTAGTTTGATGGAGAAAATCAATTTTGGAAAGAGTTGCCAGAAAAGTTTCAGAAAGAAGATGAAGATTGAAATAAAAGTGAAGACAATGAGGCAGAGAGCCATCAAGTGACTGGAAGCAGACCTTGAACCAAGAGCAGTGGGTGCCCAGCTCCAGTGCATGGCTGGGATATCTACAAGAGGGAGGACACCGGTGTAGCACAAATGGAAACGATGAGAATTCACGGTTAGAGACCCAGTCATGGTGAGGACTGGGGAAAGGTCAGACAGGTCATTGAAAGCATTTTTTTTCCCCCAGAAAGCCATGGAAGGTTTTTAGTAATGGAGCAGCATGTTTTAACTATTTAGCAAGGTTGACTCTGACCGATAGGCTGAGACTTGACTGTGGTGATGGGGGAGTAGGCAAGAGTGGAAGCAGGAAGATAGGTAGAAGGATGCTGCAGTAATCCAAATAAGAGGTGATGATACTTTGGTTTCTGGTTATGACAGTGAGTTACAAGACTCTCCTTCCAGTGGAGAACAAGCATAAAACTGGACAAAATTGATGATTCAACTGTTTTTGGACATTGGGCAACAGACAACCAAGATACAGGTTGTGAGGAAAATCCAAACATAGAACCAAGCCTGAAGATAGCACTGCCATCCTGCCTGCAGACACAAGGAGGTGAAACTCAAACAGAGTAGCAGGGTTGTTGAATTAAAATATCAGAGATTGGAATTTGAACCTGCTGAAGTGGCTGGCAGTCAGGAAGTCAAGCAGATGTACAGAGGAGTGGCTGCAGAAGTAGCAATGGGACTCACTTTGAAGCCTTGCACAGGGCTGGACACGCATCCACAAGAGACTCCTTAAGGCCTTGCAGGAAGGACTTGCTACAGAGTTGGCAGCTGAACGGAGATACAGGAGGTCCTGTAGAACTCATGGACATTGATGTTCTGACAAAACAACGGTGTAGAAACCTCACTACACACCTTGAGCATCCACTTGAGATCCCAGAAAATGATATGTCTCATACACAAGACTCACATTTTACCATAAAGGCAACATTCTAGGATTTCATTGAAAAGTGAAATAGTGACATCATAATCAAAGAAAACAGCTCCACAGGATCTACCAGTAATTTGGTTATTTTGCATAAAAATATTTAACATCCTTAAAAAGGAGACAAACTAAGACATGATAGCATTCATAACATTCAACAAATAATACAAATTTACTGTGTTAGGCCATTTGTATGTTGCTATGAAATACCTGAGACTGAGTAATTTACAAAGAAAAGAGGTTTCATTGCCTCACAGTTCTGCAGGCTGTACAAGCTTGGCTTCAGCGTCGGCTTCTGGTGAGAGCCTCAAGAAGTTTACAATCATAGCAGAAGGCAAAAGGGAAGTTGACCTGTCACATAGTAAGAGTAGGAGCAAGAGAGAGTGAAGGGGGAGGTGCTACACACTTTTAAACAACCAGATCTCACAAGAACTCACTCACTATCGCAAGGACAGCACGCCAAACTATTCATGAGGGATTTGCCCCATGACCCAAACACCTGCCACAAGGCCCCACCTCCAACCTCAGGGATTATATTTTAACATGAAATTTGGATGGAACAAACATACAAAGTTTATCATTTACTGTATGTGCAAAGAAGCAGGAAAACATGACCCATTAAAAAGGAGGAAAAGCATTTAAGAGAAACAAACTCAAAGATAAGCAAACATGACAAAAAATTTGAAACAGCATTATAAATATATTCAAGAACTTTAAGGAAAAGATTATAATGTATAAACGGATGGAAAAGGTCTCCAGAGACATAAAAACTATGATAAATAATTAAATGGAAATTCTAGAACTAAAAATTACAGCATCTGAATTGAAAAATAGAATGAATGGGCTTAACAGTGGATTAGATACGGCAGTAGAAAGAACTGATGACCTTAAAAAGAGGTCAATAAAAGTTATCCACGCTGAAGAACAAAGAGAAAAAAAAAATGACTAGTGCCTTACTGACTCATGGGACAATGTCAAGCAGACAAACATAGATTGAATGTGAATTCCAAAATCAAGGAGATAGAGAATGGAGTAGAAAAAATTAGTTGAGAAATGATGATAAAACTCCAAAATCATTTGAAAAACATCCACTTATAGATTCACAAGAAGGAAAACACCTTGAAGAATACATTTTTAAAAAGAGAGCTACACATATCATAGTCAAACTGCTGAGAGTTAAATATAAAAATAAATCTTAAAAGCAGATGGAAGTCTTAGCTATTACCTCATGTACCCTATGAATATATACACCAACTATGTACCCACAAAAATAAAAACATAAAATAAAATAATTAAACAATGAAAAACAAGCAGACAGAGGAAAAGACTTATTAGAGAGTAAGAGAGTAATAACATAAATGACACCTAATTCACATAAGAAGCAATGATGGATAGAAAACAATAAAACGACATAGTTAATATGCTGAAAGTGCTGAAAGGAAAGAAAAAAGTCAACCCCAAACTAGGTCCATATATGAAGATCACATAACTTTTGAAAAAGGTGCCAAGGCATTTTCTTGGAGAAATGAAAGTCTTTTTAAACCACTTCCTTGGTGTATGATTAACATAAAAACAACCATACACATCTAATGTACACAACTTCATGAGCCTGGAGATAAGTCTACACCCATGAAACTCACCAAGATCTGTATATAAATCTATTCATCACCTTCAGAAGATTTCCCATTCTCTATTTGTTTATAATAATTATTTTTGTGATAAGATTACTTAACATGGTATCTGCAAACATAGGAAAATTTCAAGTCTATAATATAGTATTGGTAACTTTAGGCACTATGTTGTATAATAGCTCTTTAAGACTTACTTATCTTGCATAGTAGAAGCTGTGTACCTCCTGGTTTCCTGCTTCCCTAAGCCCCTGGTAATCACCATTCCATTCTCTGCTTCTAGGAGTTTGACTATTTTCAATTCTTTACATAACTGGTGTATTAGTCCATTTGCACGCTGCTATAAAGAACTGCACAAGACTGGGTAATCTACAAAGAAAAAAGGTTTGATTGACTCACAGTTCCACAGGCTGGGGAGGCCTCAGGAAACTTACAATCATGGTGGAAGGGGAAACAAGCACATCTTTCTACACATGATGGCAAGAAAGAAAAGAATGAGAGCTGAGTAAAGGGGGAAGCCCCTTATAAAACCATCAGATCTCCTGAGAACTTACTCACTATCATGAGAATAGCATGGGGAAAACTGCCCTCATGATTCAATTATCTTCCACAGGGTCCCTCCTACGATACATGGGGGTTATGGGAACTACAATTCAAGATGAGATTTGAGTGGGGACACAACCAAACCATATCATTCTACTCCAGACCCCTCCCAAGTCTCATATCCTCACATTTCAGAGCACAATCATGCATTTCCAACAGTCCCCCAGAGTCTTAGCTCATTTCAGCATTAACCCAAAAGTCCAAGTCCAAAGTCTCATCTGTGACAAGGCAAATCCCTTCCACCTATGAGCCTGTAAAATCAAAAGCAAGTTAGTTACTTCCTAGATACAATGAGAGTACAGACATTGGCTAAATACACTCTCTCCAAATGGGAGACATTGCCCAAAACAAAGGGGCCATAGGCCCCATGCAAGCCCAAAAATCCAATAGGACAGTCATTAAGCCTTAAAGTTCCCAAAGGATTTCTCTGACTCCGAGTCTCACATCCAGGGCATGCTGATGCAAGAGGTGGTTTCCCATGCCTTTAGGCAGCTCTGCTCTTGTGGCTATGTAGGGTACAGCCCCACTCTCAGCTTCTTTCACAAGCTGGCATTGAGTATCTGTAGCTTTTCCAGCACACATTGCAAGCTGTCGGTGGAGCTACCATTCTGGGATCTGGAGGACAGTGATCCTCTTCTCACAGCTCTAGTAGGCAGTGTCCCAGTGGGGACTCTGTGTATCTGTGTGTCGGCTCCGACCCCACATTTAACTTCTGCACTGCCCTAGCAGAGGTTCTCCATGAGGTCTCTGCCCCTGCAGCAAATTTCTGCCTGGACATCCAGGCATTTCCATACATCATCTGAAATCTTAGTGGAGGTTCCCACATCTCAGTTCTTGACTTCTGCACATCCAGAGTCCCAACGTCATATGTAAGCCACCAAGGCTTGGGGCTTGCACCCTCTGAAGCAATGGCTTGAGCTCTATGTTTCCCCCTTTTAGCCATGGCTGGGATGCAGGGCACCAAGTCCTGAGACTGCACAAAGCAGCAACGTCCTGGGCTTGGCCCAGGAAACTATTTTTTCCTCCTAGGCCTTTGAGTCTGTTATGGAAGGGGCTGCAATGAACACCTCTGACATGCCCTGGAGACATTTTCCTTATTGTCTTGGTGATTAACTTTGGCTCCTCATTACTTATGCAAATTTCTGCAGCTGGCTTGAATTTCTCCTCAGAAAATGGGTTTTTCTTTTCTATAGCATTGTCAGGCTGCACATTTTTTGAACTTTTACGCTGTGCTTCCCTTTTAAACATAAGTTCCAATTCCAAACCATATCTGTGTGAATACAGAAAACTGATCACCTTTAACAGTACCTAAGTCACCCCTTAAATGCTTTACTGCTTGGAAATTTCTTTTGCCGGATATCCTAAATCATCTCTCTCAAGTTCAAAGTTCCACAGATCTCTAGGACAGGGGCAAAATGCAACCAGTCTCCTTGCTAAAACATAGCAAGAGTCACCCTTATTCCAGTTCCCAAAAAGTTCCTCGTCTCCATCTGAGACCACCTCAGCCTGGACTGAATATCACTATCAGCATTTTGGTCAAAGCCATTCAAAAAATCTCTAGGAAGTTCCAAACTTTCCCACATCTTTCTGTCTTCTTCTGAGCCCTATAAACTATTCTAACCTCTGCCTATTACCCAGTTCCAAAGTCACTTCCACATTTTTGGGTATCTTTACAGTAGCATCCTACTGCCTGGTACTAACTTACTGTACTATATTAATTCATTATCAGGCTGATATACAGAACTTCCTGAGACTGGGTAATCTACAAAGGAAAGAGGTGTAACTGACTCATAGTTCTGCAGGTAGGAAAGGCCTCAGAAAACTGACAATTATGGTGGAATGGGAAGCAAACGTCTCCTTCTTCATTTGATGGCAGGAAGGAGAAGAATGAGAGCCAAGTGAAGGGGGAAGCCCTTTATAAAATCTTCAGATCTCCTGAGAACTTACTCACTATCATGAGACTAGCACGGGGAAAACCACCTCCATGATTCAGTTACTTCCCACTGGTTCCTTCCCATCACACATGGGAATTATGGGAACTACAATTCGAGATGAAATTTGGGTGGGGACACACCCAAATAATAAAAAGTGGTGTCATGTGGTATGTGTCCTTCTGTGACTGACTGGTTTATTTCCTTTAGCATAAGGTCTTCCAGGTTCATCTGTGTTGACACAAGTGGCAGCATTTCTTTCTTCTAAACATTAAACAGTATTTCATTGTACATATATGACATGTTTCTCTTACCCATTCATCTATCAATGGACATTATGGTTGTTTCTATATGTTGGAAATTGTGAATAAATAATGCTGCAATGAACATGGAAATGCAGATCTGTCTTCAACAGACCCATTTCAATACTTTGGGATATATACAGAGAGGAGAGATTGCTGCATCATATGTTAGCTCTCTAAATTTTTAGAGAATCTCCCTATTCTTCTTCATAGTGGCTGCACCAATATACATTTTTACCAACAGTCTACCAGGGTTTTTTTTTCCCACGTCCTTCCCAATACTTGTGTTTTCCTTTTGTTTTGATAATAGCCATTTTCATGGCTGTGAGGTGATCGCTCATTGTGGTTTCAATTTGTATTTCTCTGATGATTGGTAATGTTGAGCACCTTTTCATATACCTGCTATTCATTTGTGTGCCTTCTTTGGGGAAATGCCTATTCAGTTTTGTTTCCATATTTTAAATATGGTTATTTATTGATTGATTGCTGTTGAGTGCTAGAAATTCCTTACATATTTTGGAAATTAACCCCTATCAGACTCATGATTAGTAAATAATTTTTCTTTTTCTGTAGGTTAATTATATATTTGGTTGTTTCCTTTAAAATACAGAAGAATTTTTGTTTGATATCATTCTACTTTTCTATTTTTGCTTGTGTTTCCTGTGCTTTTGGTGTCATATCCAATAAATTATTGGCAAGGCTAATGTCCAGAAGATTTTCCCCATGTTTTCTAAGAGTTATATGGTTTCAATTCTTACATTTAAGTCTTTAATTCATTTGGAGTTAATTTTTATGTATGGTGTAAGATAAGGGTCCAATTTCATTCTTTTGCATGTGGATATCCAGGTTTTTACAGCAACATTTATTAAAGAGACCATCTTTTTCCATTGTGTGTTCTTAACATCCTTGTCAAAGATCAGTTGACCATGAATGTGTTATTTATTCCTGGGTTCCGTATTGTATTCCATTACATTTCTTTTTTTTATGCCACTACCATAGTGTTTTGATTACTGTTGCTTTGGAATCTGAAATGTGTTGACTTTTCTTGCTCAAAATCATTTTGGCTATTTGAACTTTTTGTGGTTTTATATAAATTTTAAACTCTTTAATTTCTATTTCTATTAAAATGTGCCATTGAGATTTTGACAGAAAATACAATAAGTGTCTAGATCACCTTGGATAGTATGGGCTTCTAAACAATATTAATTCTTCCAATCTGTGAATAGGTGATATCTTTCCATTTGTTTATGTTTATTTCTTTCATTATTATTTTAGTTTCCAATACACAAGTCTTTCACATTTGCTATGATTTGAATGTTGGTCATAAAACTCATTAAAAACTCAACTAAAACTTAATTGGCATTGTATCAGTATTAAAAAGTGAAAACATTAAAAAGTGATTTGGCTATAAGGGCTCTGCCCTCATGGGCAAAATTGATGCTATTATAAAAGGGTGAATTCAGCCCCCACTTGGTCTCTCTTGTACTCTCTGCCCTTCTAATATCTGATGCCTTTTGCCTTGTGATGGCACAGCAGAAGACCCTAATAAGATGCTGGTACCTTAATCTTGGGCTTCCCAGTTTTCAGAGCTGTTAGCCAATACATTTCTGTTTGTCATAAATTACCCAGTCTGTGGTATTCTGTTATATCAGCACAAAACAGACTAAGACAACATTTCTGGTTAAGTTTATTTCTGAGTCTTTTATTCTTTTGGATGCTATTAATAGCAAATGTGATTGTTTTCTTAATCTGCTATTGGATATTTTATTGTTAGTGCACAGAAATACAATAGGTTTTTGTTTATCAATTATGTATTATGCAACCTTACTGATTTTGTTTATTAGTTCTAACAGTTGTGTGTGTGTGTATGTGTGTGTGTGTGTGTAGACATTATGGTTTTCTACGTACAAAATTATGACATCTGTAAAGAGAGATAATTTTACTTCTTCCTTTCATAGTTGAATGCATTTTCTTTTTCTTAGTTAATTGCCCTGATAATAACTTACAGAAATATGTTGAATAGAAGTGGTAAGAGTTGGCATCCTTTCCTTATTCCAGGATTGCAGAGAAAAAGCTTTTAGTTTCTAATAATTGAGGATGATGATGTTAGCTGTTTGTTTTTCCTATTTGCCCTTTATTGAATTGAAGAAAGTTTCTTCTATTCCTAATTTGTTGGAATTTTTTTACTATAAAAAAGCGTTGAATTTTGTCAAAACTATTTGAGATGAGATGATTACGAGACTTTTTATCCTTCATTCTGTTAATCTGGTGTATTGCACTGTTTAATATGCATACATTGAACTATCTATATATCACAGGGACAAGTCCTACTTGGTCATGGTGTATGATGTTTAAAAATATACTATAAAATTTGCCCATGCCTGCATCCTGAATGGTATTACCTAGATTTTCTTCTAGGATTTTTATGGTTTTAGGTCTTACATTTAAAGTTTTAATCCATCTTGAGTTAATTTTTGTATAAGGTGTAAGAAAGGGGTCCAGTTTCAGTTTTCTGCATATGGCTAGCCAGTTTTCCCAACACCATTTGTTAAATAGGGAATCCTTTCCCCATTGCTTGTCTTTGTCAAGGTTTTCAAAGATCAAATGATTGTAGATGTGTTAAAACACCAAAAGCAATGGCAACAAAAGTCAAAATTGACAAACGGGATCTAATTAAACTAAAGAGCTTCTGCACAGCAAAAGAAATGATCATCAGAGTTAACAGGCAACCTACAGAATGGGAGAAAAATTTTGCAATCTATCCATCTGACAAAGGGCTAATATCCAGAATCTACGAAGAACTTAAACAAATTTACAAGAAAAAAAAATCTATCAAAAAGTGGGCGAAGGATATGAAAATACACTTCTCAAAAGAAGACATTTATGCAGTTAAAAATATGAAAAAAAGCTCATCATCACTGGTCATTAGAGAAATGCAAATCAAAACCACAATGAGATACCATCTCAAGCCAGTTAGAATGGCGATCATTAAAAAGTCAGGAAACAACAGATGCTGGAAAGGATGTGGAGAAATAGTAAAGATTTTACACTGTTAGTGGGAGTGTAAATTAGTTGAACCATTATTGAAGACAGTGCGGTGATTCCTCAAAGATCTAGAACCAGAAATACCATTTGACCCAGCAATCCCATTGCTGTGTATATACCCAAAGGATTATAAATTATTCTAGTATAAAGACACATGCACATGTATGTTTATTGCAGCATTCTTCACAATAGCAAAGACTTGGAACCAATCCAAGTGCCTATCAATGATAGACTGGATAAAGAAAATGTGTCACATATACACCATGGAATACTATGCAGCCATAAAAAAGGATGGGTTCATGTCCTTTGCAGGGACATGGATGAAGCTGGAAACCATCATTCTCAGCAAACTAACACAGGAACAGAAAACCAAACACCGCATGTTCTCACTCATAAGTGGGAGGTGAACAACGAGAACACATGGAAACAATATCACACACTGGGGCCTGTCAGGGAGTGGGTGGCTAGGGGAGGGATAGCATTAGGAGAAATACCTAATGTAAATGATGGGTTTATGGGTGCAGCAAACCACCATGGCACATGTATACCTATGTAACAAACCTGTACATTCTGCACATGTATCCCAGAACTTAAAGTACAATATATATATGTGTGTGTGTGTGCGTGTGTGTGTGTATACACACTATAAAATTTAGTATGCTAATATTTTGTTAAGAATTTGGGCATCTGTGTTCATCAGGGACATTGGCCTGTAGTTTTTTTTCTTATGGTGTTCTTGTCTGTCTTTGCTATCAGGATGATGTTGCCTTATAAAAATAATTTGGAAGTGTTTTAGTACATTTTGCATTGCTATAAAGAAATACATGAAGTTGAGTAATTTATAAAATAACAGATTTCTTTGTCTCATGGTTCTGTAGGCTGTACAAGAAGAATGGCACGAGTAACTGCTTCTGGTCAGAACCTCAGGAAGCTTTTATTCATGGTGGATGGTGAAGAGATAGCAGCTGGGTTGCCTGACAAAAGAGGAGCAAAAGAGAGGAGGAAGGTCCCAGGTACATTTTAACAATCAGATCTCATGTGAACTCATTATTGCAGGGAATGCACTATGCATTACATGAGGAATCTGCCCCAATGACACAAACACCTCCCACAAGGTCCTTTCCACCCAACATCCCGACATGAGATTTAGAGGGACAAACATCCAAACTATATCAGGAAGTGTTCTTTCTTCTATTTTTTTGAGAAAGTTTAAGAATTGGTATTCATTCTTTAATTAGTAGAATTGCAAAAATATCCGTTCCTGCAATTTTCTTTGTTGAAAGATTTTTTATTAATGATTCAATTTATTTATTTGTTATTGGTTTGTTCCAGCTTTCTACTTATTTTTATACAGTTTAGGTAGATGATATATTTCTAGGAATTTATCTCTTTCTTCTAGATTGTTCAGTTTATTGGCATATAATTGTTCCTGATAATTTGTCATGATACTTTTATTTTTAAGTTATCTGTACTGATGTCTCTTCTTTAACTACTGGTTTTATTATTTGAACCTTCTCCCTTTTTTCTTAATTACTCTAGTGATTTTCTTTATCTCTGCAAAAACTTTAGTTCTGTCAGTTTTTAATTATTCTTCTATTTTCTATTTTATGTATTGTTGTTCAAATCCATATCATTTTTGCCTTTCCTCTGAATGTAGGCTTAGTTTGTCTGTCTTTTTCTAGCTCCGTGAGGTAGAAAGCTAAGATAGTTATTGGAGCTCATTTTTCTTCTTTTAATGTAGGTGTTTATCACCGTAAACTTCCCTTCTATTACACTTTTGTTGCATTCTATAAATTTTGGTATGTTTTGCTTTTATTTGGTTTGTCTTGACATATTGGCTAATCTCACCTTTGATTTCTTTTTTGACTGTCTGGCTGTTAAAGAGTTTATAGTTTAATTTTCATGTATTTGTGATTTTTTTTGTTTTCTTTTTCTCATTCATTGTTAGTTTTGTTCCATTGTAGTCAGAAAAGATACATGGACTGTTTAAATCTTCTTAAATTTGTTAAGACTTGGTTTGTGACACATTATTGATGTATCCTAGAGAATGCTGCATATGTGCTTGAGTGAAATGTTCTGCTGCTGTTGGGTGACGTGCTCTGTATGTGTCTCTTAGGTCCATTGGGTCTATAGTCTTGTTCAAGTATGTTGTTTCTTTATTGATTTTCTGTTTGAGTAATATATCCATTATTGAAAGTGTGTGATTAAAATTTCCTGCTATAATTGTATTGCTACTTCTTCCTTCAGATCTTTTAATATTTGCTTTTTATATTTAGGTGCTCTGATGTTAAGTGCATATATATTTATAATTGTTATATCTTTCTCTTGAATTATTTCTTTTATCATTATGTAATTACCTTATTTGTCTCTTGTGGCAGATTTTTAAAATTTAAATTCTAATTATATAATATAATTCTAGAAACCTCTGCTTTATTTTGCTTATAATTTGCATAAGATATCTTTTTGCAACCTTTACTTTTAGACTATGTGTGTCTTTAAATCTAAAATGAGTCTCTTGGACAGCACATAATTAGGTCTTGTTTTTAATTAATTAATTAACTTTTGAGACAGGGTTTTACTCTGTCACTCATGCTAGAGTGCAGTGGCATAATCATGGCTCATTGCAGCCTGGACCTCTTGGGCTCAAGTGAGCCTCCCACCTCAGCCTACCAAGTGGCTGGGACTACAGGGGTGCACAACCACACTTTGCTACTTTTTGATTTTGTGTAGAAATAAGGTTTTACTATGTTGCCCAGATTGGTCTTGAACTCCTGGGCTCAAGTGATCTTCCCATCTCAGCCTCCTAATATGCTAGTATTACAGGTGTGAGTGACAACATCTGGCCTATTTATTCACTCTGTGTTATTTGACTACTAAGTTTACTATATTTGTATTTAAAGTAATTATTAAGAGGTAAGAACTTACTACTGTCACTTTGTTGTTTTCTGTTTGTTTTTGTAGTTCTTATGTTTCTCTTTCTCTTACTGCTTTCCTTTGTTATTTGATTATTTTTTCTGTAGTCCTACACATAATTCATTTATCTTTATCTTTTTTTGTATCCTCTATAGCTTTTTTCTTTGTGGTAACCGTGAGGCTTGCATAAAACTGCTTATGGTTGTAACAGTCTATTTTAAGCTGATAACTTCAAATGCATATAAAAACTCTATGCCTTTACTTTATTTCAGAATTTACTTCTTCAATACTCTGTATCCATTAACTAATTTGGGGAAGTAATAGTTTTTCTTAATATTATTGTCTTGTGACTTCTGTGCTAAGGTTAAAAGTGATTTATGTACTTTTCTCACAATGTTGAATATTCTGCATTTGACTATATATTTACGTTTATCAGTGAGATTTATAATTTCATGTGCATTTGTGTTGACGCATCCTTTCATTTTAACTTGAAGAACTTTTTTTTGCTAGTTCTGGCATGGTAATCTAGTGGTGATAAACACTTCCAGGTTTTGTTTGTCTGGAAAAGTCTTTAACTTTCCTTCATTTGCAAAGAACAGAGTTGCTGGAAATAGTATTCTTGGTTGGCAGGAGTTTTTTTTGTTTTGTTTTGTTTTTGTTTTTTCTTTTTTCAGCTTTTATTTTAGGTTCAGGCAGAACCTGTGTAGGTTTGTTAGTACATGGGTAAATTGTGTGTTACTGGAGTTTGATGTACAAATAGTTTAATCACCCAGTTAGTGAGCATAGTATCTGATAGGTGGTTTTAAAATTCTCACCCTCCTTCTACTCTCCACCCTCAAGTAAGCTTTCATGTCTATTGTTCCCCTCTTTGTTTCCATGTGTACTCAATGTTTACCTCCCACTTATAAATGAGAACATGTGGTATTTGGTTTTCTACTCCTATATTAATTTGCTTGGAATAATGGCCTCTAGCTGTATCTATATTGCTGCAAAGCATGTGATTTCGTTCTTCTTTAGGGTTGGGTTTTTTTGTCTTCTTTCAGCAATTTGAATGCATAATTCTACTCTCTCCTTACCTGTATGGTTTCTACTGAAGAAATGTACTGTTATGGGGATTTTTTTTTTTTTTTTATGTGATACATTGCTTTACTCTTGCTGCTTTCAAAATTCTTTCCTGGTCTTTGATTTTTGACAATTTAGTTATAACGTGTCTTGGTGTAGGCCTCCTTAGATTCCATCTATTTGGAATCATTTGTGCTTCATTCATCTGGATGTTCATTTGCCTCCTGAGTTTTAAAAAGTTTTCAGTCATTATTTCCTTAAAACATTTTCTGCCTTATTTTTTCTTCTTAGCAGTTTCCATAATGCATGTATTAGTTTGCTTTATGGTATCCCATAAGTCCCATAGGGTCTCTTCACTCTTTTTTTTAAATTTTTTTAATTATACTTTAAGTTCTAGGGTACATGTGCACAATGTGCAGGCTTGATACATAGGTATACATGTGCCATGTTGGTTTGCTGCATCCATCAACTCGTCATTTACATTAGGTATTTCTCCTAATGCTATCCCTCTGCCTGTCCCCCATTCCCAACAGGCCCTGGTGTATGATGGTCCCCGCTCTGTGTCCAAGTGTTCTCATTGTTCAATTCCTACCTATGAGTGATAACATGCAGTGTTTGGTTTTCTGTCTTTGTGATAGTTTGCTGAGAATGATGATTTCCAGCTTTATCCATGTCCCAGAGTTCATCCAAGGACATGAACTCATCCTTCACTCTTTTTAAATCCTTTTTTTTTTTTTTTTTTGTTCTTCTGGCCCATTTTTGATTTAACTGATTCTTTCTTTAGCTTAAACAAATCTGTTGTTGCAGCTTTATACTGACTTTTTTCAGTTCAGTTATAGCGTTTTTCACTTCCAGAATTTCTATTGGTTTCTCTTTTATGGTTTTTCTTTGTTGAACTCTCATTTTGCTCACGTATTATTTCCATGATTTCATTTAGTTGTTTATCTCTGTTCTCTTCTAGTTCACTAAGCTGTGTCGAGATGTTATTTTGACTATTTTGAATTATTTGTCAGGCAGTTCATAGATCTCTGTTTCTTTAGAGCTAGTAAAGATTTATTTTGCTCCTTTGGTAGTGTCACATTTCCCACATTTTTCATAATTTTTGTAGCCCTGCATTGGTGTCTGCAAGTTGGCATTTACATCTTCTCTGGTCTTTACAGGCGAGTTTTAGCAGAAAAAAAATCCTCCACCAGTCAGCCTGGTCAGAGATTCTGGATAGGCCAGCTCATGGGATTGGTGGGCAGGCCTGTTGCCAAGAGCCATCGGCTGGTTGTTGAGCTCTGCAAAGATCTGGATATTTAGAGCTTTGACCTCTCTTCTTTTTTCTTAGCTGTCTCCAGGTGATCTAGCCATGCTGATTTTCTCATGTTCTGAACAACACATAACTAATGTGAACTTCTCAGGTAGCACCTCAAAAGGCTGGAGAATTGGGGATGTCCACTCCACTATTTCTTTCTCCCATGGGAGAACATGCAGACCAAGGGGATCTCTTTTGGCACTGCAGTAGCCTGACTTGGGGAGGAATGACATATATAAAGTAAAACTGTTCTGTTTACCCTTTTTCAATGTTTTGTTTATTGTTTTTATGTTCCACTAGGGTGCTGCAACCTCCTGCTTTTATTTCAGATCCCTCTCAAAGGTATATTTGTCCATGGATAGTTATTGAATTGGTCTGTCTGTCAGGGTAGAAGGGCTGGAACCTTCTATTTTACCATCTTGCTGTCATTATTCACTCAAGAAAGTCTTTTCACCTAATGGTACTGAAACAACTAGATATTCATGTGGGAAGAAAATGGAAACTTGATCCTTAGCTCACATTATACAAAATTTTTATTTGAAATAAAACATCAACTCAAACACAATAGCTAAAACTGTAGTTTTTAAAATACTGATATGGTTTGGCTGTGTCCCCATCCAAATCTCATCTCGAATTGTAGCTCCCATAATTCCTTCATGTTCTGGGAGGAAACAGTGGGAGATAATTAAAACATGGGGGTGATTTCCCCCATACTGTTCTCATTGTAGTGAATAAGTCTCACGAGATCTGATGGTTTTATAGGGGAAACACTTTTCACCTGGTTCACACTCTTCTCTTACCGGATGCCTTGTAAGATGGGCCTTTCACCTTCCACCATGACTGTGAGGCCTCCCCAGCCATGTGGAACTGTGAGTCCATTAAACCTCTTTCTTTTGTAAATTGCCCAGTCTTGAGTATGTCTTTATTAGCAGCATGAAAATGAACTAATACAATAAATTGGTACCAGTAGAGTGGGGTGCCGCTGAAAAGATTCCTGAAAATGTGGCAGTGACTTTGGAACTAGGTAACAGGCAGAGGTTGGAACAGTTTGGAAGGCTCAGAAGAAGGCAGGAAAATGTAGGAAAGTTTGGAAACCCTTAGAGACTTACTGAATGGCTTTGACCAAAATGTTGATGATATGGACAATGAAATCCAGGCTGAGGTGGTCTCAGATGAAGATGAGGAACTTATTGGGAACAGGAACAAAGGTGACTCTTGCTATGTTTTAGCAGAGACTGGTTGCATTTTGCCCCTGACCTAGACATCTATGAAACTTTGAACTTGAGAGAGATGGTTTAGGGTATCTGGTAGAAAAAAAACTGTAAGCAGCAGAACATTCAAGATGTGATGTGGATGCTGTTAAAGGCATTCAGTTTTAAAAGGGAAGATGGAGCATAAAAGTTCAGAAAAATTTCAGTCTGACAATGTGATAGAAAAGAGAATCCCATTTTCTATGTGGTACATATACACCATGGAATACCATGCAGCCATAAAAAGGAATAAGATCATGTATTTTGCAGGAACATCAGTGAAGCTGGAAGCCATCATCCTCAGCAAGCTAACACAGGAACAGAAAACCAAACAGCACATGTTCTCACTCATAAGTGGGAGTTGAATGTTGAGAACACATGGACACAGAGAGGGGAACAACACACACCAGGGGCTGTTGGGGGCTGGGGGATGAGGGGAGGGAACTTAGAGAATGGGTCAATAGGTTCAGCAAACCACCATAGCACACATATACCTATGTAACAAACCTGCACATTCTACACGTGTATCCCTTTTTTTTAAGAAGAAAATAAATATACACAATTCATAAAAATTATTTAGAAAAGAAAAGAAAATTCCATTTTCTGAGGAGAAATTCAAGCCAGCTGTAGAAATTTGCATAAATAATGGGAAGCCAAATGTTAATCAGTAAGACAATGAGGAAGGTGTCTCCAGGGTAGGTCAGAGACCCTTGCACCAGCCCCTCCCATTACAGGTCCAGAGACCTAGGGGGAATAATGGTTTCCTGGGCCGGGCCTGCGGTCCCTCTGCTATGTGAAGTCCAGCGGTGACTAAAAGAGGCCAAGGTACAGCTCAGGCCATGACTTCAGAGGGGCAAGCCCTGAGCCTTGGTGGCTTCCACGTGGTTTTGAGACTGTGGGTGCACAGAAGTCAGAAATTGAGGTTTGGGAATCTCCACCTAGATTTCAGAGGATGTATGGAAATGCCTGGGTGTCCAGGCATAGGTTTGCTGCAGGGGCAGGACGCTTATGGAGAACCTCCATTGGGGAAGTGCAGGGGGGAAATATAGGGTGGGTACCCCCCACACAGAGTCCCCACTGAGATGCTGCCTAGTGGAGCTATGAGAAGAGGGCCACTGTCCTCCAGACCCCAGAATGGTAGATCCCCTAACAGCTTGCACCATGTGCCTGAAAAAGCTGCACTCAATGCCAGTCCATGATAGCAGAGGAACAGAGGCTGTATCCTGCAAACCCACAGGAGCAGAGCTGTCCAAGACCATGGGAATCCACCTCTTGCATCAGTGTGACCCAGATGTGAGACATAGAGTCAAAGGAGATTATTTTGGAACTTTAAGATTTGGCTGTCCTGCTGGATTTTGGACTTGCATGGAGCCTGTAACCCCTTTGATTTGGTCAATTTCTCCCATTTGGAATGGCTGTATTTATCCAATGCCTGTACCCCCATTGTATCTAGGAAGTAGCTAACTTGCTTTTGATTTTACAGGCTCATAGGCAGAAGGGACTTGCCTTGTCCCAAATAAGACTTTGGACTGTGGATTTTTACGTTAATGCTGGAATGAGTTAAGACTTTGGGGGACTGCTGGGAAGTCATGATTGGTGTTGAAATGGTGAGACCATGAGATTTGGGAAGGGCCAGGGGCAAAATGATATGGTTTGGCTGTGTCCCCACTCAAATCACATCTTGAATTGTAGCTCCCATAACTCTCATGTCATGGGAGTGACAACCAGTGTGAGATAATTTAATCATAGTGGTGGTTTCCCCTATACTGTTCTCATGGTAGTCAATAAGTCTCACGAGATCTGATGGTTTTATAAGCGGAGACCCCTTTCATTTGGTTCTCACTCTTCTCTTACCTGCCACCATGTGAGATGTGCTTTTCACCTTCCACTATGATTGTGAGGCCTCCCCCAGCCACATGGAACTATGAGTCCATTAAACCCCTTTCTTGTGTAAATTGCCCAGTCTTGAGTGTGTCTTTATTAGCAACCTGGAAACGGGCTAAAGCAGATACTAAACATAAAGGATTTCCAATTTTAGGTTAGTCAAAAGTTATTTTGGAGGGGATGAAAAATACGAAATGTAAATTAAATTTAATGAATTCATTAAAATTGATCCCAATTACAATATTCTAGTCATAAAAGATATCATTAAGAAAATGTGAAAAGTAGAGGCAAACCAGTTTTAAAGGAAATTTTGCAATATATGTATCTGATATATACTTCTACCTAAAATATATGTAAATAATACAAAATCAGAAATTAAACAAAATATTTGAACAAACTTATCAGATAAAGAATATTAAAAGGCAGAGATTAGCAGAGTGGGTGAATAACCATGAGAGAACTACATGCTCTGTATGGAGCATGTCTCTGTATGGAGAGATACCATATGTTTCTGAATTGAGAGACAACTAAAAACTTCCACACAGACAAGGAAACAATAAACAGAGTGAAGAGACTGTAGATTGGAAGAAAACATTTGCAATTCATACACCCGATAAAGGGTCAATACCCAAAATATATGCTACTCAAACAACCCAATAAGAATAGAAAACAAAGAAGCTAATTAAAAGGACCTGAAAATATATTTCTCAAAAGATGACATACAAATGGCCAAGAGTTATATGAAAAAAAAAAAAAAGGCTCAACATCATTAATCATTAGGGAAATGCAAATTAAAAGCACAAGGAGATACCAACTCACACCTGTTGCAATGGCTACTGTCAAAAAATGAAAGTGTTGGTGATATTGTGGAGAAAAGGAAATCCTTATGCACTATTGGTGAGAGTGTAAATTGTTTTAGTCATTATGGAAAATTATATGGAGATTCCTCGATAAAATAAAAATAGAACTATCATATGACCCAGCAATCCCACTTGTGAGTATATATTCACATTAATTAAAATTAGTATGTTGAAGTTATTTCTGCCCTCAGATGTTCATTGCACCATTATTCACAATGGCCAAGACACAGAGCAAACTCAGTATTCATTCATGGATAAAAGAATAAAGAAAACGTGGTGCATATATGCTGAATACTATTCTACCTTCAAAAAGAAGAAAATGCTGTTATTTATAATAGCATGGACAAACTTGGAGGACATTATGCTAAGGGAAATAAGCCAGGCAAGGAAGACAAATACTACATAATCTCACTTATATGTGGAATTTTAAAAAGTGAAAGTCATGCAAATAGTACGATGGTGGCACCAGAAGTTGGTGGTGGAGGATATCGGGGGAGAATGGTGACATGTTGGTCAAAGTGTACAAAGTTTCAATTAGACAGGAAATATATTTCAAGTTTTCGAAATCTATCACACAACATAGTGACTATAGGTAATAACAATGTACTGTATGTTTCAAAATTACTAAGAGATAGACTTCAAATGTTTTCATCAGAAAAAATGATATGTGTGGTGATAGAACTATTAATTCGCTTGATTTAATTATTCCACAATGTATAAAGATATCAAAACATTACATTAAACCTCATAAATATATACAATTATTATTTGTCAATTAAAAACAAAAACTTTAAAAATATTTTTTAAAAAATGACAACACTTCCTAAATTGATCTATAAATTTAACACACCTCATCAAAATTCCAGATGGTTATGTGGGGAAATAAATCAACTAATCTTAAGATTCTTAGAGAAATTTAAGGGACCCAGAATAGCCCAAACAATCTTGAAAAGAACAAAGATGGAAAATTCACACTTCTTGATTGCAAAACTTAGTACAGTTTACAGTATTCAGGAATGTGTGATACTGGCATAAGGTGATAAAGTCCTCCATATATATATATGTGTGTGTGTGTGTATGTATATATATGTGTGTGTGTGTGTATATATATATATTCTATTTTAATTTCTACAATTTTGAGAGAGAGAGAAAATTTAATTTTAAGTCTATTAAATTTTAATAGACTTAAAATTACAGAAATAAACCCAAACATTTATGGTCAATTAATTTTCCATGATGGTGCTAAAACTATTCAGTGGAAGGAATAAACTTTTCAGCAAATGGTGCTTAGAAAACTACATATTCACATGAAAAAGAATGAATTTGGACTCCCATCATCTTGTATCATTAAAAAAACTCAAATGGATAACAGAGCTAAAGTACAAGCTAGAAGTATAAAACTCTTAGAAGAATATATAGGCATAAATCTTTGTGATTTTGGCTCAGGCAATGATTTTCTGGATATGCTCCAAATCCCAAGCAACGAAATGAAAAATAGATAACTTAAACTTCATCAAAATTTAAAACTTTTGTGCCTCAGTGGAAATCACCAAGAAAGTGAGAAGATATGCCATGGTAAGGGAGAAAATATCTGCAAATCATGTCTCTAATAAACATTTTATTTTGTATTTATGTTTTTACAATTTGATACTAAAAAATAGCCAATTTGAAATCATTCAAGGGATCTGAATAGCTACTTCAGCAAAAAGATATAAAAGAGTGAATAAGCATTTAAAAATGTGCTCAACATCATTAGACACTAGGAAATGCAAATGAAACCCACAGTGATATGATGACAATCAGAAGATGGGAACACAAGGAAGTGTTGGAACATATGGGATATTTGAACTCTCAGACATTGCTGACATGAATGTAAGATGGTGAAGTAGTGAAGCAGGTAAATTGTGTGATGATGCTTCAGAAAGTTAATTATGTCATTACCCTGTGCTACAGAAATACCACTTCTACTTACACGCTCAAGACAATTGAAAATATGCAATCATACAAAAACTTAACATGAATGTTCTTTGCAGCATTACTCATTATAGCCAGAAAGTGGAAACCATAAAAAATTTCTACCATGTGATGAATGGATGAGCACAATGTGGGATGTCCGTATAATGGAATAATAATTGGCCATTAAAAAATGAAGTGCTGATACATGATATAATGCAGCTGAACCTTGAAAACATTATGCTAAGTGAAAGAGGCCAGACACAAAAGATCACATATTATGTGGTTCCATTTATTTGAAATAGCCAGCTTAGGCAAATCCTCAGAGGCAGAAAGTATTGTACATTAGTGGTTCCCAGGGGCTAGAAAAAGCGAGGAATGGGGAATGATTGTTAGTGAGAATGGAGTTTCTCTGTGAGATGATGAAAGCATTCTGGAATTAGATACAGTGATGGTTGCACAACTCTGTGAATATACTCATCACCACTGAACTGTACTCTTTGAAATGGCGAGCTTCATGGTGCATGAATTATATTCCAATAAAGCTGTTAAGCAAAGGGTGCCTGCAGAGAGGTCTGCTGACTCCACAAACAAAACAAAATTAATGCAACAAAAACCAAGTTCTTCAAATTTGAGTTCCGTCCATATGTATGTTGAAAGCATAATTTCAAACAAAACTCACTTTTTCTCTGAAGATAAAGCAAGCTAGTTTGGTTATTTGACTCCATACTAAGTTGTCAGGGGTGCAAAGTAAATATTGAAAACTTTTCTAAAAATATTTTGAAAATATTTTCAAACATCTGTATCTTGATTGGGTGTTGGTTACATGGATGTATCTTGTCTTAGTCCATTTTCACACTTCTATAAATAACTTTCCAGAGCCTAGGTAATTTATAAAGGAAAAATGTTTAATTGACTCACAGTTCCATATGGCTGGGGAGGCCTCAGGAAACTTCAAATCATGGAGAAAGGTGAAGGGGAAGCAAGCACCTTCTTCACAAGGTGGCTGGAGAGAATGAGAGTGAGCACATGAAAATCTGCCACTTTGAAAACCATCAGATCTCGTGAGACCCACTCACTATCATGAGAACAGCATGAAACCTTCCACATAAATCCAATCACTTCCCTCCCTTAACATGTGGGGACTATAGGTCCCTCCCTCGACATGTGGAGATTACAATTCGAGATGAGATTTGGGTGGGGACACAGAGCCAAATCATATCATATGCGTTTGTAAAACTCATTGGATTACACGGTTAATATCTGTGTTTCACTCTATGTATACTTTTACTTCAATTAAAGAAAAAAGATATCTATGGCTTAGATTATAGTGACGGTCATGGGTGTTGTGAGATTTAAGGTGTATGCTGATGCTAGATCCACCAGGAACTGCTGTCACATATCTCATGGAGTATGACAAGAAAGAAGTCAGGGGGAATTCACCTGTCTTTGGCTTAATTAAGTAAAAGAGTGGAGTTATTATTTACAAAAATGGGGAAGAATGAGGAAGAAGCAGATTTGGGGAACTATATAAAGAACGAATCTTAGGTCCCTTTAAGGTTTGAGATGCTCAAATACATCTAGTGGTGAATAAATACTTTCTATATAGGAATCTACATTGTAGAAAAAAGTACCAGGCTGGGAATTAAAATGTGGAAGTAATCTGTATACAAGAAATGTTCAAACTGTGAGCTGCGATGAGCTTATCAACAGAGTGATTATAGATGAAAAAAGAGGTCCAAGGAGTAAGCTCTAGGGTTGCAAAGAAAGAAACTAATAAAAAGATGAAGGAGAAAGTGAGGCAGAAGGAAAGCTCAATGAATGAGCTTGAACACTTCTCGTTGTTTCAGTGATAGCTGCAAGGATCAACCCGAATTCGGGGTCATCTATAAACTGAATCTTTTTAGTGAACTAACATTGCTAAGAACATACTTGATTATAGAGGTGCCATATGGTGCAAGCAGCTCCTGGATTAACGTGGTTGATGGGTCTATCCTCCATTCAAGCATTTCAAGACTTACACTTTGGATAAATTATACTGTAAACTGTACAGGTTCATGTGTTAAGACCGTTTTAAGACAAGACATGGTTACAAACATCTCCTTAGGTTTCCTAGGGAAAACGAGTAAGGCATTTCTTAGATCAAACTCCTTTCACAAATCACCACCTGCCCCTACAGCAATGACCCCTACTCTTTTGTAGACTATCAAAATCTGCTGAGAGCCAAAGTCCAGCCTTTGATATGCTGTCTAATGCAGATTGTGAGCTTAAAGATTTCTAGCATCATCCCACTTGGATGCTAACTGCTGACTATGCATATATATGCAAATATATATATATATATATATATAGTGTGTGTGTGTGGTGTATACATATATATACTGTGTATGTATACATACATACTGTGCATGTGCATACAATGCAAAAGGAAATTTACCTATTTTGATATTTCTGTTTTTCTTGACATATTGGCAGTTTAAAAATATCAAAAAAGAATGCACTGAAAATAAATTACGTGTGTTTTTCAATATTTGAAGCAACCACATGTCTTTCATCAGGTACATATGTTCAGTAGTGTGTGGGAAGAGGCATGTTTGGAGTAGATGAGATAAAAGCTATTATTTTACCCTAGAGTATAAAGAGTAGGAATATGAGAAAGTGTAATGTGGGCATTCAGTCAAAAATGAATAAACTTTGAATTTAAAATTAAACTGTATTCTCTGTATAAAATATTACGTACAGCACAATACACTGTAGGAAACGAAGTATCTACTTAACATCCAACTTATCTGTCACCCAGATAACTGATTTTCTGTTAAATTACATGTTGATTATAACCTCATGATGCCTTAGTAAAAACAGCAACACCAACGCATTAGAAATTAAGAAAGTGGTTTATGAGTGTTTAGTAAAAGCTAACTTAAGCAACAATTGGAACCAATGCCATCTGTGGCATGCACAAGATGTCCCTCACTTCTTTTTTAGAATTTAATGTGCCCTTGTGACTTGGTTTGTTTCTGGAAAGTCCTGCCATCCATAGGTAAATGGGTGTTAGCTCCCTGGCACTCCGTAACTCCGGACGCCAGGAAAGACTGAATGTAGAAATGTCTGGGCTAAACGGTAGCTGGTGTTAGAGAATTTCTAAGTTCCCATCAGTCTTTAAGATTGTGTGATTCTAATGTTTTGTAAAGTGACTAAATAGTTATGTGTTTCTGTTAACTTGCTGTTCTTCTGAGTTAGATCATTGATTCAACAAAGACCTTATTCTTGATGAAATTTTTGTCAGGCTTGCCTAAGTCTGCTTCTCACCTAGACTTCAACCTTGGGCTTCAGTGTCTGTCCTTCGTGGGATTGCACTCCCTAGATTTAGTAAGAATTTTGTTAAATACATTTAGCGACAGTGTTCTCCCTCAGTATTTGATCAAACTCATGCTCACCACCCACAGGTGGTGTCAGATCTTCCTGGCCTGCCTTCCACAGGAATCTTGGGAAGTTGGTTTAACCAGAATCCCCTCTGTCCCTGATGTTTCCCCTTAGTGAGTTTCTATCTACTGATCCCCACTCTGGTCCTTGACTCTAAATCTCCACTTGAGCTCAGTACTATACTGAGGGCTCTTACTCTTATTGCAGCAGCTCCTGAATACAATGTGATTTTTGCCTCTTTAACTATTATCCAGGTTTGATGGTCTTTAACAACTCTCAAAGTGGGGGCAATTTTGCCCCTGAGGAGCTATTTGACAATGAGATATGTTTGGCTGTCACAGCTAGAGAGACATTACTGGCATCTAATGGGTAGAGACCAGGGATGCTGCTAAACATCCTACACTGAACGGGCAGTTCCCCCGACAAACAGACACACACACACAGACACACACACACACAGACACACACACACACATACACACACATATACACACACACATATACACACACACACACACAGACACACACACAGACACATACACACACATACACACACACATACACACACACACATACACACACACAACAAAGGATTATCTGGCCTAAAATATTAGTAGTGCCAAGGCTAAGAAGCCCTGACTTTGAACCCATAGCCTAAGCTTCTATAAAGCAGTCATCAGCCATTGTCAGTGCGGGCTCATGAAGTGAGCAATGTGTAAGTTTTAGGTTAAGGAGAGGGAACTGAAGTTTTACCCTTGAATGCCTCATATATATTTTAGTTTGAAAAACTTAAAAGAGATGTCTGTTGGCACAAAGGTAACATAAGGTCATTTAACACATAAACTCTCAATTCTCACCAGCCTAACACAACAGAAGTTTATTTCTCCTTCACACTCGAGTCCAATACCAGGTGTTTTTATTGGAGCACCTTCCATGTGCTCACTCAGGTTCCCAGGCCCCTCCAGTAAGGACTATGTGCCCTTTTTTGGTTACTCAGAGAATTCTGCATTCAATCCTGGGAGGAGACAGGGAACGATTAAATCATGTGGAAGTCTCCCTGCATGGGCCTGGAAGTGCTGAGTGTCACTAGGTCACTGGCAGTGTCTACTTGTAGGGACCATGAGAAATGGCCTCTTGGCCGGGCGTGGTGGCTCACGCCTGTAATCCCAGCACTTTGGGAGGCCGAGGTGGGCGGATCACAAGGTCAGGAGATCGAGACCATGGTGAAACCCCGTCTCTACTAAAAATAGAAAAAATTAGCCGGGCGCAGGGGCGGGCGCCTGTAGTCCCAGCTACTCGGGAGGCTGAGGCAGGAGAATGGCGTGAACCCGGGAGGCGGAGCTTGCAGTGAGCCGAGATTGCGCCACTGCACTCCAGCCTGGGCGATAGAGCGAGACTCCGTCTCAAAAAAAAAAAAAAAAAAAAAAAAGAAATGGCCTCTTGATGTGGGTCTTGAAAGAAGAGGGTCTGGGTTCAGGCAGCATCTGGTTCACTCCAGTTCCTGCCACTTGAACATGCCTCAGCTGGTGGCAGGTGTTTCCAAGATGAGTAGAAAGAGAATTCCAAAGTGGGTATTGCATTTGTAAAAATTGACTCCCTGTCATTGGATGGATGAAGAAAATTAGTCTTGCAATAACTGCCTTCCAACAAAAAACAAGTAAAAGGGTCAGGGGTGTATCTCAGAACCCTTACAGTTTCAATGTCATTTTATCATTCAGTGCATGCAATTCTCAAATGTCTTGAGAACCTTAGAAATAACTAGACATGGCAGGCTACCTTGTTACTATTGGAAACACGACATACTCTGTTTCGAGATTATTTGCTTACTTATTTTATGTAATAATAATAAAAACAAAACTTTTTATCAAAGGAAATAGCCTTGGGCATTCAAAAAACAGATTTTTCTGTAAAAGTGTTGAAAACCAAGGGAGATTGAAGGTATCTCTGTGGCCCAAACATACCTGCATCTACAAACTCCTTGTGAGCCTGTTCGGCTTTAGCAGGAATCACCACTGTGGGTATTCAACACAGACATTCGTTGGAAGCTGACTGTGCCAAAACCCTTTTGCTTCCAACTATATCAGATCCACTTTGCACAACTGTTGGAAACATGGATTTTTAAATTTAAAAAAAAGTCTGCATTTGTGGATGACAGCCAGTTGGCTGTTTTAAGTCACCCGTTAGGTATGAAAGCAAGAAATCCTAACACCACCCTTCAAGTAACAACTACAACAACACTAAAACCTTCTTACGACTACACAGTAACATCTAAAGTCAATACTGGCTTATTTGGTTTTGCTTTTCCAGTGCAGCTCATTTATTACACTCTGTTTATTGTAGTTGTTGTCTTTTGAATTCATAGGTTGCAGCTTATTTTTGTGTAGATGTTTATTACTTGTTCTCTCATGTAAAATACAAACAATGTTCCTGGTGTGTGGGTAGCTTTTCCCCATGCAATGACTGGAGATACGTGCTTCTTCGTCTTGTAACAGCTCATGATTTCCAAGGTGGCATGCTTGTCTGCTGTGACTATGCAATGACAATTTTCCCCATGCAATGACAATTCCCCATGCAATACGTGCTTCTTCGTCTTGTAACAGCTCATGACTTCCAAGGTGGCGTGCTTGTCTGCTGTAAGTCAGCAGATAAAGGAAGAACATGAAGTCTTGGCAAGAGAGGTCTCGTGGGTAGGTCTTTGAAGAACATAAAGAATTGTATTACCTATGTTCACATCCATTGGCTTGAGCTCGGTCAATTATGTAGTCTGTTAGGTCCACAACTACGCCAAATGTCATGCTCAGGGTCAGGTTTAGCCCCAACTGAGGTCTGAAGGGGAGTGGGTGGATGGGCAGATAGCTGAGAGAACACTCAGGGGGCTGTAGGCAGGTGAATATGGTTTTATTCACCAGCTTTCTTAGCAGCAGCTCGCCCATCAGCAGCTTTCTCTCACTGTCTGCTCTCTTGGCTGCTTGCTCCAGCTGCTCCCACACACAGCTGCACAACCGCTCTTTCTTGCCTTCAGGGTCAGCAGCTTAACTCTTTTTCTCTCTCCGCACAAGCCAGTTCCTGGCTCCCCTCACCTGTCTTCAAGGCAACTTGATCACCCTTACATGGGTCAGTAGCGTTACTCTCTTTCTGGGCGCGGTACAGAGAGAGTCATCTGTCCAATGAGAGGAGTCAATTTTTATAAATGCTATACCCACTTTGGAATTCTCTTTCTACTGACCTCAGCAACATTTACCACCAGCCGAAGCATGTGCGTGGAGCAGGTACTGGAGTGAACCAGATGCGCCTGAACCCAGACCCTCTTCTTTCAAGACCCACAAGTGCAAGCCGAGCCCCTACAGTGTCAGCAAGGCAGTCACACCTTTTTCAGACGATAGTGGCTCAGAGGCAAGTATAGACTTACACAAACAGGTTATGTAACAAGTGGAGTACGTGCCTGCACCCTAAACTTGCTGAGTCACTCTGGCCTGGATGTTTGCCTCGGCCTATTCCTGACCAAAGCACCTCCATGTCCCTACCTTACAGGTCACATCTCACCTCCAGGGACCCATAAAATGCCATGTCACTGTGTGCTCAGGAAGAAAATGGCCAGATCGGTGAACAGCTAGCCAGCCTGACACACCTAGTTTTAATTTGAACCTCATCCCTCATCCTCACAAACAGCATACTCTTGTGCAAAAGCCTCAGTCAGCTTTTGTTCTGGTTTCTTTAGTTGTATGTTCAGAAATGTGGGCTGAATGACACTTAGAGTCTCTTTCGCCCCTGAGGTCATCTGCTAAATCAACCAAGTGCAATAAATACCTACTGTAAGAGAATGTAGGGCTTAGTCCCTGACAGAAGTAGCTGTCACCAATTTGCATAACTTATTCTTGAGTAATTTTATTCTTGCAATTAAAAGAGAGAGCAAAAAGAGACCAAATTTATATTTTACTGCAGGGATGCATGGAAAAGCCTCTGCAGGGCTGCAAGATTGCACGGAAAGCCTCCTATTTGGCTTGGCAAAGCAGGATAGATGTCTGAGAGGCCCACTGAAGTTTTAAAAGTATTCTACCGAAAAAAATATTTTTAAAATGTCCGACCTAGCTCATATATTTCTGGAATGTATTTGTAAACAGTGCTCTGTTTCTGTGAGAATTGTCTTGATTTTTCTGGAGCTTTTGCAAACAACACATATTTTCCCAGTAGAGAGTCTGCCTTTGATCTACAATGAGGCCCCACTGAATCACCAACTACTTTCCCACCTGGAACCAACCAAGGCTGTGTGCTTAGCTGGCAGAAAATAATAAGTCCACATTAGTTAGTGTATCTAGAAAGGGGAGGCTGGCAAAAATATGCACCGTCTGTAAAACTCTCGACAATCATTTATAGACTGCATTAATGAGTCAGGCATTGCGAGGCACTTCCCAACCCCAGGCCAGGTTGTAAGGAACTTTTATCCTGATGTAACAGTTTGTGCTTGTGGATTCTCGGACTAAACAGTGTGCTGAACAACAAAGCAAATAGACACATACAAAATAGATTTGTTAAATAATATAAATACTAGCTTATAGTCATCAATTTATAAAAAGCACCCAACAAAACAAAACACTAGGATGACTTCAAAGGAATGATTCATAAAGCACAGACATATTAAAAATATGCTATAATTAGAAAAAAGCCTCTTTAGAACTGCTGGAGGTACATTTGTTCTTTATTTGTCTGTCAGTCAAAGAGAGGCCATGGATCCACAGAGAAGTTCGTTCAGCCTGCAGTGGGTCAATCAGTGCAGCCCACTCCGGAATCCACATGTCTGCCCTTATTTAGATATGAAGAGACTGAGCAGAACAGTTCAAGTGTGACTACAGAATCAGGGTCTAAGAAGTGGGTAAATCCAGTCATGTAGGTAGTAAACCCAATTCACTTTTAAGCTGGAAAGAAAAATAAGATACCGGAGAGAGCCGACATTGCTGTCTTTCTGTGACAGTGGGATTTTCGGTATTCTTGGAAGCATGCTGTGGTGGTGGGCATATATGACAAAGTCAAGTGACATGTTCTTAGGTCGTATTTACTTGATTTGGGTCACAAGAGCCATTGGCAAGATATTAATTTGAAACATTGACTAACGATTGCACCCCCAACCTTTTTACAAAAATAATGTCACATAGCTAACAAAAATGGATTCAACATAACATGATAAAATAACACTTAAAGTTGATAAATGAAGACAAATCTAGACCAGAAAAGGAGGAAAGAATACATACAATTATTTCTGCCCCAATTATCTCTTGTATAAGATTGTCCATTTTTTATTTTGGAAAATAAAGGCTGAAACTTCCAGACAGTGGAAATCATTTCTCTTTACAGTTATCCCATAGGATTTGCACAAGTGGCCTTTTCCTGTTTGTTTGTTTGTTTGTTTGTTCTTCCTTAAGCTGTTATCCTACACCAGTTGACTTCTCCCTCTCTGTGTTGGGGGGGTCCCAAGACCATCCTCAGCTTCTACGATCCACTGGAAAGACCTACAGGATTCAGAAAAGCTGTTATACTTACAGTTACAGTTTATTACAGCAAAGGAATAGGAATTATTCCAGCAGAGGAATAGAGCTTCCAGGCATCCTCTTACAGTGGAGTCCCACGGACATGCTTAATTCTCCCAATATTGTACAACAGCGTATGTGAACTCTTACCAACCCCGGAAGCTTACCTGAGCCTGAGTGTCCAGGAACATCACCTGGCCTTGGAGTCCAGGAAGCCCACCTGGGCCTTGGCATCCAGGAAGCTCACCTGAGCATTGGTTTCCATACAGCTCACCTGAGTGTTGGTGTCTAGGAAGTTAACCTGAGCCTTTGTGTCCAGGGTTCTTATTGGGAGCCAGTCCTGCAGACCTGAAGCATTTATATGACTGGAGTCAGATACTCAGATTCCAGTTTTCCAGAGCAGAATTAGGCACTCAGCATAAATCACATTGCTAGCATTAACAACCTGTTCAACTGGTGCCATGCGACCCAAGGCCTCAGCCATACAAAAACATTCTTCCCAGGAAGAATATTCCAGAACTCAGAGTTTGCTTCCCAAGAACTAATGAAGGGTCAGTCCTGAAAATAGTCATTTCTGGGAATGTGCAGGGTTTGAGAAACTCAGGCCTCCTTCCTTCTCATCTCCCTTCTGTATTTCTCAAGGCACCTGGTCTCTTCTTTACTCCTCTCACAGTCTGCGAAACAGAAGTCATTCTCTTTGATCTGAATACCTCAAACAGTCCATATGTAAGATGTTTGTTAGTAGGAACGTTTTGGGAGCAGCAGCAATGTTCAATATCTAGGACAATACACGAAACTTCTTAAGGATGAGCACTAAACCTTGTTTCATTCAGAGATCTTCTGCCATTACCATACCAAGTGACTTCCATGGGACATTTACCCCTTCTCGGTTAGCTGGCCACTGCTGCTGGTCTTTTGTCACTCCTCATCCCAGCAGCCTCTGAGGAGCCTCCTCTAATTGGCCACGCCTCCGTTTTCCTGCCCCTCTTCATCCCCAGACTTCCTCCGGCACTCCCCATGCTCCGGACTGCGGAGCAGCTCGGCTTTCTCTTGACTTGTGTACTTTGTCCAGCTATGCCCTGAGGTTCTCTTCACATAGTTGGGACACTCATCAGGATTATTCTGATTCCAGGCTGACTACCACTGTCAGGTTTAAAATAACTGATGTTTACTATTATTATTATTTTATGGTGCTTGTATGGAACCCACCCTGAATACCTCTGACGCCAAGCAATCTTTCAGCACACCATGATCTGAGCTGCCACATTCAACAGGAAATCACAGTTCCAGGCTGACTTCAGCTACTGCCATTCTCAGACTCATGAGAAGCCTGGTTTCATCTCATGAAGTTTGCTGTTAGAGTTAGATTTTAGAGCTGCAGACCCTTTCCCTCATTCTTTTAGCAAGAGCTATCTTTTCAACTTCTTTCTATCAAGGAAGTATTAATAGTTAGGTGAGGTGCAGTGGCTCACACTTGTAATTCAATCACTTTGGGAGGCCGAGGCAGGAGGATTGCTTGAAGCTATGAGTTCAAGAGCAGCCTGGGCAACATAGCAAGATCCTGTCTCTACAAAAAAATAGAGCCAAGCATGGTGGCATGCACCTATAGTCCCAGCTACTCAGGAGGCTGAGGTAGGAGGGTCACTTGAGCTCAGGAGGTTGAGGCTGCAATTGCATCATTGCACTCCAGCTTGGGTGACAGAGCAAGACCCTGTCTCAAAAAAGAAAGTAGTTAAATCACAATTACTGGAGATAGAAAGAGGCTTTATTTCTTTATACCTTCTGTTTTACACCAATATTCCTATGCTTGCAATTTGGCTACACAACTCTCTGTATCTTTCCATTTATAAGTATCATGCACTAGGTGGGAGAATACCCCTGAGAGCATAGAAATTGCAAATGGATGCTTCGAGGCTCAGCAGTGCCATAGACTGGAGGTGGAGGATGACTCATCTCCTCCCAAGGGAAAGGGAGCACCTTCGCTGTGGTGCCACCACTGCAGAGCACAATATGTCTGGGCATGACTTACTTTGTATTCCAAAGTGTCATGAAAAGATCATGTTGACGTTCTTAGTTCTTTGAATTTGTCTAATTCCTATTGCAAGCTTGGCTTTAGACCTGGTATATGTTCTCACCATTCCAACCCAGAAGAGGCTGTGGACTGGAGGACTGATCACACTCCAGCAATGCTTCTGAAAGGAGAGGTGCCTGAATGTGGTTAAGGCAGTGGCAAGAAGGTGGTGCCCAGCATTGCTTTTCTAAATGGCTTATATGGGTTTACACTTCTCCACCTCAACCCTCCTCAGACTCATCCCACATTGTTTAATGTGTGATTTTTTGTTTTCAAATATGTCCTCTGTTTCTACCTCTATGATTACAATTTCTCTGTCATCCTGGTCTTCATCACCTTGGTGAGAAGATACATAACAGGGTGGGTGTTTTCAATCATCAATATGTGGCCCGGCAATCAGGTTATGGGTAAAAAAGGCCTTTTAATTCTTATTAATTTGCAACTACTGTAGGATATTCTCTGCTCCTGGAGTTGGACATCAGGGTGGGAAGTTGTGGTCACCATGAGGGTTTTAGTGATGTTGAGGTTCCCCACGCACCATGTATTAGTCAGGGTTCCCCAGAGGAATTGTGTCATTTAATTAAAGATGTTGAGAAGTAACAAGATCTGTATCCAGCAAACTGCAGACCCAGAAGGGCTGATGGTGTAAGTTTCAGTCCAGGTCTGAGTCCAAAGGCAGTAAAGGACCAATGTCCCAGCTCAAAGACATTCAGGCAGGAAAACAGTAAATTCTTTCTTACTCAGCCCTTTTGTTCCATTCAGTCCCTCCATGGATTGGATGAGGCCCACCCGTGCTGGGGAGCGCAGTCTGCTCTGTTCACTGCAACAATTCAAATATTAACTTCATCCAGAAACACCCTCACGGACCTACCCACAGTAATGTTTAATCTCATGGCCCAGCCAAGTTGTCACATAAAATTAACCATCACATGCTGCATTTCTCATGGCCCCTCGGCCACCTCCTCTGTGGGCTTCTAGGGAGACTAATTCTCATTTTGGCTGCAAAAGGAATCACAGGTGACTGAGGATAAGTCCTCTGGGTTTGGGACACTCTAAGTAGTATTGAAACATCTGCAGAAGAAATTGAAACAGGATAGGTCTATATGGCAGATCTTTGTCTTTCACTGCATAGTTTTTAGTCATGTGCTAGGAAGGAAAATGCTACTTAGAGAATATAATCAGTAAAATGGAGAGAGTATTTTATTCAGATTCTGCCTGAGTTACTAGAATAGGACAGATATTTCAAAAGGAGAAAAGTAGACCAGAAATAACAGCTTCATTGTTTTTACAGAATCACATAATGCCTTTGTTTTCAAGGCTCACTCTGTTGTCCCATCATTTTTTCCCTAGAGCCTTAGAATGTGTTAGGGAAATAAAAATAAATGTGATTATGTCTGTATAATGGATGAGAACACTGGAACATAGAATAGTTAATTTAACAGTCCTTCATCAGCCGTGAGAATGAGAATTCAGGCCATATTTACTCACTCCTGGATCTCAAGAGTTATCCCTTAATAATAAAACAATTTGCTATCCCCTAGACAATAGGCATTGCACCAGATGTGGGTTGAAGAATGATTCTATTCAGCTCAGCAAGAAACCCAGGGAAGAAAATGAATGTGAAAAACTACCATGTGATATGTGCTGTAATATCAATATATGATGTATATATTATATGTATATGTATACATTATGTATTTGCTTACTATTTATACAAAAATGTATTGAGTACCTACAATATGCTAGATGTGCTACTGGATGTGAAAAATAGAGTGCAGAATATAAAATATGTGCGGTTTGTCTTCCTGAAACTTGCATTCTGGTGGAAAAGACACGTTGAAACACAGATACTCAATGACAGTATCACAAATGTGGTGGACAAGCAGCACAGGGCACTGTGAGAGCATTTGCAGGAGATCCCCCAGCTGGGGGAACACGAGGGATTTTGCTATTGTTGATGCTGGAACCACAGCATTAGTGTTCGTACTACTTTCTTCTTGGCTCCAGTAACCTTTTCTGAAAGAAGCTGAAGTACAGATCGTGAACTGGCAAGCAACTTAAATGCAACTGGAAGCAGCTTAATTCAAGGTCAACGCAGAACACATGCGAGTGAAACACTGTAAGAAAAATAGAAATGGTGGAATCTGTTTTTCATATATGCAAAAGATAGGACCAAGTCCAACAGCTTCAATATTCCTTCAAGGCCAGAAAATAACATCTTACAAATTGTAGTTCTGGGTAGGAAAGAACTAAGCACGGCACTGAGGGGTGACAATGTCTTTCAGCAGTTTATGGTCTCGGGGTATCCTCTAGTAAAAACTGTCAGTCACCAACTGCTTTGAACCAGGATGGTTATTTTGGACCAGATTGTGAAGGTGGGCTGTGCATGTTCTGAGTCTTTCCAGCACTGACTTTTCATTCACTCGCAGCATGTCTATTTCTCAAACTCTCAGGCATGTGGAAGGCAGTGCATGAGTCTCTTTGAGTAGTCTTTAGTGTTATATTACAAAGTAATCCTAATAAACTCTTGGTGGAAGGAAGATTGTGTCTTGAAGCCTGTATGGATAAACTCTCCAGCACATACAGCAGCCATCAGCTAAAGTGGCCATGTGTGACTTGGTGTATGTTTTAAATGCCTGTTAAAACTGCTAAATGTTTAAATAGACATGTCCGCCTTTACTTGTCCTTTTTGTCTGCAGACATGCCAAGTTACCATAGGAAACTTCTGCATGAGTGTGAACACAGGCACGGGAGAGGTGAGCACACGAGAAGGCTGCATCTCTGGTTTCCTGACTCATCGTCTCACCGTTCTTGAGCCAATGTGCGCCTGACTGGAGTCCTCTCTCTGGTTGCACTGCCCTGCTGTGGACTCATTAATTTCACACATTTGGAAGCAATGTTAGTTATAGCTAGTTGTTAATCAATGACTTGAAAATGAGGGATAAATAAAATACTCTATTTGAAGATTAGCAGATTTTGATGATAATTTAGATAACCTCAAAAAAAACTTCATTGGACAATTAGCATACATACAATAAAACACTTAACTTGTTCAGCAGACTCTTAATAACACAGATAACCTTGCAAATCACCTGAAGCTGTTTGTACTAGAGGATCCCCCGAGACCGTAAACTGCTGAAGGACATCGTCACCTCTCCAGTGCTGTGCTTAGTTCTTTCCTACCCAGAACTGTGATTTGTAAGACATTATTTTCTGGCCTTGAAGGAATATTGAAACTGTTGGACTTGGTCCTGTCTTTGGTGTATAAAAACCAGACTCCACCATTTCTATTTTTCTTAGTGCTTCACAGGCATGTGTCCTGTGTTGATCTTGAATTAAGCTGCTTCCAGCAAAATTGTTGAGTCTCTAGGGAGTGTGACCTAGATCGGTGGTTTCCGAACTTTAGCATAGAGTAGAACCATCTGGAAGGATTCTTAACACAAGATTGCTGTGTTCCGTTCCTAGAGTTTCTGACTCAGGGATCCCGGGGTGTCTTCCAGTTTTCAGGTGGTGCTGATGCCACTGGTCTGGGATTACACATGGAAGAGCAAACCGCCCCCCCACCACCCCCCACACACACTGGGTTTGGATAGCATCAGCAGCAAGGCCTGGTGAGGACTGTCCACACCACCATCCAGCAGCTGCTACAGCATGGTACCATGCTGATTCTCTCCAACAGAATTTCCTCATAGCTCAACCTTAACACATAGCATAGGTGTAGAGGAGCACCAAAGCATTAAAAAAAAAAAAAAAAGGCCAATTCTTTTTTATGTAATTAAATTTCAAATTTTGAAGTGACATAAAATACCTGCCTTGGGTTTAGCTTTATTTGGGTTCAATTAAATTACATGGATATAATAGAAGCAAAAGTATCATTCACTTATAGGCACCAATACTTCTCATAACCAAATAAGTCTTACACTAGAATTGCTGACTTTAAATTGACTTATATTATTGTTTTAAATCATAGATAAATATCCCAAATTCAATATTTCTCTGAACAAATCTCTTTTTAAATTTTAAATGAAATAAAAACTCGTATTCCTTGACCTGAATAGCCTTAATAAATCAACCACACACCCTGTGAAAAAATGCGCGGACTCAGGAGCTAAGAGCTTGCATTACAGTATCGTGAAGTAATGCTAAAATCATATCAACTCCACCCATTTTTCTCCTTCTTAGCTTCTGCCTTAGCTTACAGGTGGCTTGCCAGAAGAATAGGAACCAATTACCAAAAGATATTCGAAATAAGTCAGGATCTTGGAAAAATAGCTGGCACAGAGAATTATTCCAGCTTTGGTCCCTCTGAGAGATGCATGTCCACAGACAGAAATAACATGCACATATTGTTTTTCTTGTGTATTCTGACACTTTTCTTTTATAACATTATAGCAAAACTTTCAAATAACTATTACTTACAGTTCAATTAATAATGATCATTGTAATTAATATTTAAATTAGTTGGTTTTTTTCTATAGTTAATGAAATCCATGAGAACAAACAGAACATTTAACACTCACAAATTTTGCATTTAATTTCTGCTAGATTATTTTATAAGTTCAAATTTTGAACATGTAATTTATATACTCATCATCTGTGTGTTTCAGGTTCTATTATTTATTTTACAAATTACTGACAGACCATAGCACTGAATGCTTTAGTACTTATTACTTTACTTTTGTTCTCCAGAAAATTAAAGAGAGGAAGGCAACACCCTAAGCTTCTTTCCACTTTTCAATTTCTGAGAAATCCACCACTTTATTATCAGCCATCAGATGGAACTACTTGATACATGCAAAGCAAGTACAGAAAGAAAAGGACAGGCCCACCCTTGGGAAAATTTATTATACTCAGAGAGGATAGAGTGAGGGCAGCACCTCTAGATGACCATTGTGTTCCCATCATCTTCGAGCAGAAGACAACATTCAGGCTGACAGCAGAGACGTGTTAGTAAGAGTACTCTGCTCCACTGCAGGGCGGGGGCAGCAAGAAAGAAGGAGATCAGATGTTCCAGGAAGCTTCAATGTTTCAGGTCCACCAGAGTCACAACACAGGGCCTTTGAGTATTTGCAGATAGGAAAGAGGAGTTATTTTCCATGAGAAAATGTTAAATTGTGAGAGAGGGGTCAGATGAGTGGAAAAGGCTAATATTTTTCCAATTTCAAAATTGGCAAAAGGATGAATTCCAGAGATGCTGGGCCAGTCAGTTCAGCATTGATCACTGACAGCAATTCAGAAGGAATTATTAACAGGCAAATGAGCAATTGAAAAGGAGCAGTGATCTCCAGGTCCAGCCCAGTTAGTTTTCTCTTTGTATTTAGTCAACTTCATTTGCTGGGTGATAGTTAAATAAAGATTAATGAAGAGTGATCCTTAGATTTAAGGAGCATTCTCAATTGGTGTACCAAATAGCGTGGTGAGTTTCTGGCTTCCCACTTCACCTGGCAAGTAGTTGTCCTTTTGATATTCCCATGTACTAGATGAAGCCACAGTTCAACAGATCAGAGCTGCCTTAACAATCTGTTCAAAGACTGCTACTAATTAATTGGGGTCAATCAAGAGGAAACCCTTAATGGCATGCTGTTGGGTCTTGCTCTTTATCATGTGTTAACTTCTATTCAGTGGTTTGGATGAAGGCACAAAAATCATGCTTATAAGATCTGCACATGTGGCCATATGCAGAAGATTGACACTGGACCCCTTCCTCCCACCATACACAGAAATAAACTCAGGATGGATTAAAGAGTTAATTGTAAAACCTAAAACTATAAAAACCCTGGACGATAACCTAGGAAATACCATTCTGGACATAGGACCTGGCAAAAATTTTATGATGAAGGCTCCAAAAGCAATTGCAATGAAAACAAAATTTGACAAATCAGACCTAATTAAACTAAAGAGCTTCTGCACAGCAACAGAAACTGTCAACAGAGTAAACAGAAAACCTACAGAATGGGAGAGAATGTTCGCAAACTGTGCATCTGAGTAAGGTCTAATATCCAGCATCTATAAGGAACTTAAACAAATTTACAAGAAACAAACAAGCAATCCCATTAAAAGGTGGGCAAAGGGCATGAACAGATAATTTTCAAAAGAAGATATGCATGCATCCAACAAGCATATGAAAAAATGCTCAGCATTACTCATTATTAGAGAAATGCAAATCAAAACTACAATGAAGTGCCATCTCACACCATTCAGAATGACTATTATAAAAAGTCAAAAAATAAGAGATGCGGATGAGATTGTGGAGAAAAGAGAACACATATATACTGCCGGTGAAACTAAATAAGTTCAGCCATGGTGGAAAGCTGTGTCGTTATCCCTCAGAGAACTTGAAACAGAATTACCATCTGACCCAGCAATTGCATTATTGGGTATATGTCCAAAAGATTATAAATTACTCTACCATAAAGACACATGCATGCATATGTTCATTGCAGCATTATTTACAATAGCAAAGACATGGAATCAACCTAAATGCCCATCAACAAGATGATATAAAGAAAATCTGGTACTTATACACTATGGAAACTACAGAGCCACAAAAAAGCATGAGGTCATGTCTTTACAAAAACATGGATGAAGGTAGAGACCATTATCCCAGGCAAACTAATGCAGGAAGAGAAAAGCAAATACTTCATATTCTCAATTTTGAGTGGGATCTAAACAAGGAGAACAAATGGACAGAAAGAGGGGAACAACATACACCGGGCCTACTGGAGGTTAGGAGGAGGGAGAGGATAAGAAAAAATACCTTTGGAATATTATGCTTATTACCTGAGTGATAGCATAATCTGTACACCAAACCCCTGTGACATGCAGTTTACCTATATAAGAAGCCTGCACATGTACCCTTGAATTTAAAATAGAAGTTATAATTAAAAATTTAAAAGATTTGTACATGAAGCAAATTCAAAGGGATAGCTGATATAGATGACAGAACTGACCTTCAGAATGTTTCAAAAAGGAAGAGAACTGCAACCAGATACACAGGATTCAATTTAAATGGGTGATGTGAAGTTAGGAGTTTCTGGGTATTTAGGCATAGTTGTCCACACAATTGCCAGCCATCAGAGTTCCATGCTGTATTAGGCCATTCTTGCATTGCTGTAAAGAAATATCTGAGACTAGGTTATTTATAAAGAAAAAATGTTTAATTGGCTCACAGTTTTACACAATTTGCTTTACATGGAGCCCCGTGCTGGCATCTCCTCAGCGTCCAGGGAGACCTCAGAAAGCTTGCAATCATGGTGGAAGGCAAAGGGGAAGCAGCATGTCACATGGTAAAAACAGGACCAGGAGACAGATATTGTGGGGGGCGGTGCCACAAAACTTTTAAATGACCAGATCTTGCAAGCACTCACTCACTCTCATGAAGACAGCACCAAGCCTTGAGGGATCCACTCTTAAGATCCGGTCACCTCCCACCAGGCACCACCTCCAGCTTGAGTTTTACAGTTCAACCAGAGACTTGGCTGGGGACAAATACCCAGACTGTGTCACATACTTTTTCTAGACTAAACTCAGGAAACCTGAGAGTGCATTTATGGAAGCGTTCGTGGGTTGGTAGGGTATGGGACAGTGTCTGTCAGTGCTGGGCAGGGCTGGCTGCTCACATCTGAAGCAGTGTGGCTTCTGTCTTCTGCACGCCCACAGAGAAAGCACTCAGTGGAGGATATGAGGATGGACTGGAGGCCCCCTTGGAGGAGCCCTGGATACAGGTGACCTCCACGGATACGACTTGAACAAGTCTATGATGCCACAAGTAGGTGCACTTCAATAGAATCAGATCATGACTTTGCTATAAGAATTGTGCATCTACAAACCACCCCTTCAGGTGATGAGCCACTCATCATGAGGTAGATGCAAGCCAAGGCTGAAGTGCCCTGTGTCAGACACTGTAGTGTGACTCATGCATGAGATGGGAGAGGATTTCACCAGATGATCTTCCAGATCCTTCCAACTTTAAGTTTTCCTCCTTCCATGGTTGGAGTTGGCTGAGTGCTCAAGGTTCTTACCAGCACACACACACACACACACACACACACACTTCTGCTCAGAAGAGGGACTGACTTGGAGGAGAGGAAAGATGTCTGAGACTAGTTCCCAGCCTGCTCCTGCGGGTTCTTTAATCAATGTCTAACTCTTTCCAGAGAACATCCAGCAACACAGCTTCTTGTCTTGGGTGTTTTCCATTCACATTTGCTGCTGCCACAGCAGTAAAAGCTGGTTGGGTATAACGAGCTCTCTGTCATGTTTTAATGAGGAGACTTTGGTTTCACTATGGCTTTTCCCCTTTGCTTCTATTTGTTTCCTATGGCAGTGCTCTGCATGCTGAAGTAATGCTTGTCCCATGTCCAGCTTCTGAATTAGGATAGCATGGGTTCTGAAAACCTGATGAAAATGTCTATGGACAATTAACAAAGGAACTTTATATTGTAATTGGTGATTTTTTTAATTGCTTCCACAAGAAAGGAACACCAATTTTTTTTGATAAAACAGAAAAATACAATAAAGGAAAATTTAACACATGAAAATTTGAAGATTAATTGAAGAAGACACAGAACTCATTCTCCTCTTTTTTTTTTTTTAATAGTGTGAGATAACAGTTGTGAAACATTTTGAAAAGCATGAAGTGATAACACTCTGTTTTATTAAACATGGTATAATGTAGTAATTAGAGATAATAAAATAGTCATCATCCCACATTTTACCTCTGAGGAATAAACTTGCAAACCACATCAGAATTCTCAGTCTATGTTTACCCTTTTTCAAAAGGGGAAATGATTAGCCAGAACAAATAGCCGAATGATTTGTTGGTGTTCTCATCTACTTAGAATTTCAAAGTGTGGCCTGGGCCCAAGTCTCTGCAGTTACTTGACTGAATCATTCAGTCATCCATACATCCATTCATTAATCTACTTTTCACCTTTTATGTTACTCCTAAGATGTTCATTTCTTGTTTGCATTTCTAGTTTCAATGGTGTGGATGACAGTCCACACATCCTGGGGCAATTGATCTTTAAACCTCACAGAGAAGCATTCAAGGAAAATAACAGCGAGCTCCTGATTTTCAGAGGGGCAAGAACAAAATGGCGGCTCTCAGACACCAGGGCTGAGGGCACAGGGTGAGATATCCGAAGCTGTGGTGAGGAGAGTGAGTGCTTGTGTGAAGAGTGCCACAGATCATAGTTCCATGCCTTTGCTCTTCACACTCTTTCCTCTGCCTATAGAGCTGAAGGCAGAAGGAAAATTGGGCCTTTGTTGTTCTGCAAAGGGAAATGTGCTTCAGTGCTTTTGAGAGCATGTTCACTACTGGGGATGAAAGCTGTACTCTCTTAAAATGTCAAGGAAACATCCCGAAGAAGATTCCAATTAGATGCATATCTTTTGCACGGATTTATTGGTACTGAGGGAGCATAACTAAATCCTAAACCAAACATAGTGGTGTGGAATGGGCCTAAGCCAAGGAAATGTAAGAAGATGGAAACATCCTTAATGAATATCAGAAAATGTGCTCTTCATTCAAACCTCATTTGAGCAAATGTGTAAAACAATAGAAAGCAGCGGAGTTGAGCACATTTTAATAGATCCATTTATGCAAAGGGTACATAGTGGTGATACAACTGGAGTTCCTGGGGACCTGAGCACAGAAATAAGATATTTTGTAAAGAAAATAACTCTTCTTATTGATGCATTATTAGACAGACTCAGGAGAACCTCCTTATAGCACAGAGCAGGAGAGGTTCTCAAACATCCTCTTGCACTTTGTTAATCTTATATGTTTTGTTATATGCAGCTTTTTTCTTTATTTCTGAGAATTTTTGACTATACTTTTGCTTTATTTTAAATGGGCAATTGTGAGCAATTAAATAAGCAATTCTGAGGTTCTCTGCACAATGCAGCTGTGAAAGTAACTTCATTTCAGTAATCCTCAGAACATATGAAAGTGAAATTCATTAGAAAAGATGCACATTTACTAATGTGTGTCAATACTGGGAGGGGTTAGATTTAGGGTAGTCTAAACTCTAGATGCCTCAGGTTGCCTTGCTACTTTTCTTTCTTTTTTTTTTTTAGATGGAGTTTTGCTCTTCTTGCCTAGGCTAGAGTACAATGGCACAATCTCGGCTCACTGCAACTTCTGCCTCCCAGGTTCAAGTGATTTTCCTGCCTCAGCCTCCCTAGTAGCTGGGATTACAGGTGCCCACTACCACGCCAGGCTAATTTTTTGTATTTTTAGCAGAGACAGGGTTTCACCATGTGGGCCAGGCTGGTCTTGAACTCCTGACCTCAGGTGATCCACCTGCCTTGGCCTCCCAAAGTGCAGGGATTACAGGTGTGAGCCACCATGCCTAGCCCGTTGTTACTTTTAAGCTAACCTTCCTGTCTTCTCCATCAGTGGTCAGTGTGCTATGCCTGCAGCCCTGCCCCTCACACCTTGGCCTCTGCTGTGCCTCTCCAGGAGTGTTGTTCACCTGCATCTGGAGAAAGTCTTCCTGGTCTCAGGTTCTAATTCAAATGTTACTTCTATGAATTTTTCTGCCCAACCCTGAGATGAAGCAGTATCTCTGGGTGTTAAGAAAGAAGCTTTATCTGGCCTTCTCCTACAGCTGATATTATAGGGACATTCTATATTTCTCCATGGAGGAGCTGAAGTGTTCAGAGGCTGGACTATTTTCTACTTACCTTTGTATCTTTAGAATCCTACCCCAAGCTCAGCCACAGTAGTTGTTGGAAAAGTCTCCGTGGATATGCAAGCTCCTGGGAAGGTTTGACTGCTGTAATTTCTGCAGCATATTCACTGTCCACCCAAGAGACACATCCACAGGCCTGCTCTCAGCGACTGTGACTTCCTCCACATCTGGGAACCTCTCTTCCACTCCTTCCTGTGCCCAGGGGCTGGGACTCTGACCCTGCTTGCCATCCTGTTGGGGTTCTCCAGCTGCGCGTGGTTGAAATGTTCCTTTTGAATTCCAGGCCTCTGGCTATACGCCTTTTTCATAGCAATTTGTCGCTTTTCACTCTGGCCACTAAAGCTGACCCACGGGCCGGGAGGGGGAATGGGACCTGTTCCTGATAAGGGTGAGGCCAGGCCACTCAATGCCAAGTAAAAAAGTAAACAAGAATATTGTATTACAGATTCACATTATTCACTTAAGTAAATCAAAGCTGGTTTAAATGGATGTTTTCAAGAACTTGGATGTTTTGTGGCCACTGGCAGCCACTGCAAACTTCATTTGGATGGCCCATTCTTCACAAAGTCCAACAATGACCACTTAGTAGGGATTGAAATCCATCAATTTTAAGTCTAGCAAGGAAATCATTTTGAGGCCAACATTCAGGCAATGACTATGAGACATTAGATATCCTAATCTTGAAATCTCCTTTCAATCCTCAAAACAACCCTTTGAGAGAAATACAGTTATAGGTATAGATGCAGGAGTAGGCATAGGCATAGACAGGCTTAGGCATAAACACAGGCATAAGCACACCTATAGATACAGGTATTGGTGTAGGTGTAAGTATAGGTGTAGATGTAGGAGTACACATAAGCATACATAAGCTTAGGCAGAGACACAAGCATAGGCATGCCTGTAGGTACAGGTTTAGGTATAGGTGTAGATGTAGGTGTAGGTAGAGGTACAAAAGTAGGTGTAAGATTGGTATAAGTATAGGTGTAGGTGTACATATAAGCATAGGTGTAGGTATAGGTAAAAGTATAAAAATAAGTAGGATAAGTGTAGGTATAGATATTGGTGTACATTTAGGTATAAGTGTAAGTGTAAACAAATGTAACTTGGAGGTACAGGCACAGCAGGTATACATATTGGTGTCAGTATTGGTGTAGATATAGGTACAGGAATAGGTAGAAGTATCATTGTAGGTGTAGGTATAGGTGTAGATGTAGGTGTAAGTATAGGTCTAGGAGTAGCTATAGGATTTGTATAGGTATAGCATAGGTGTAGGTATGGGTGTTGGTGTAAGTATAGACATAGGGAAAAGTGTAGGAGTACACATAGGTATAGATAGGCTTAGGCAGAGATACACACATAGGCATGTGTATAGGCATAGGTATACATATTGGTGCAGGTATAGGTATAGAAATAGGTTTATGTATAGTTTAGGTATAGATATAGGTATATGTATAGGTGTAGGTATAGGTATAGACATAAGTGTAGTTGGAGGTATAGGTATAGGTGTAAGTATAGATATAGGTGTATGTATAGGTATAGACATAGTATAGTTGGAAGTAGATGTATAGGTGTAGGTATAGGTATAGACATAAGTGTAGTTGGAGGTATAGTTATAGGTGTAAGTATAGATATAGGTGTATGTATAGGTGTAGGTATAAGTATAGACATACGTGTAGTTGGAGGTATAGGTATAGGTGTAAGTATAGATATAGGTGTATGTATAGGTGTAGGTATAGGTATAGACATAGTATAGTTGGAAGTAGATGTATAGGTGTAGGTATAGGTATAGACATAAGTGTAGTTGGAGTTATATGTATAGGTGTAGGTATAGATATAGACATAAATGTAGTTGGAGGTATATGTATAGATGTAGGTGTAGGTATAGACAAAAGTGTAGTTGGAGGTATAAGTATGGGTGTAGGTATAGATATAGGTGTAGGAGTATGTGTAGATGTCATCATAAGTGTAGGTATACGTGTAGAAACAGGTGTATTTGGGATAAGTGTAGGTGTAAATATAAATATAGTTATAGGTGTAGTATAGGTAGAGATATAGGTAAAGGTATAGATATAAGAATAAATGTAGGCATCGAATTCCACATAGGATAGGGATAGGTTTGGGTGTAGGTACCAGCAGGAAGCCCATTTGAAATGTTCTCAGAGAGTTAAAATACCTGCCTGGATTTACAACTCTCATAAGTAGCATCCACAAGAATGCACTCAGGTGTGACCCACAGACTTTCTACTAGAGGCATTATCTCCAACTCAGGAAAACCTACTTTGATGAGGAACCCAGGATGAATGAGAAACTCCCATTAGTGTGAGATGGAAGTAAGCGTATTTTCCCACGCAAATGGTCCAAGTTCATTGCAAAAACATAATTTTCCTCATTAGCATAAAAAGCACACTTCAACAGTGGTTACAAATTAGTTCTTATAAGTAACCAATATACTCTGAGTAGCTGAAAATTAACTACCAGACCCTATTCTAGTTGCTGCTTCCTGGGATATTTTCTAGTATCACCTGACATTGTTCCTTTACATTTGTTTTTGTTGTTTTCTTTTTATTTGTTGGCAATTTATGAAAGCTGTAGGTTAAATACTCTTAGTCAAGTAGTTTAATATAATAGAGGTTGAAATAGTCTATTATCAAACTATTTCATGCATTTTAGTTGGCTTCTGGAAGAAAATGCTAGAGAAGTTATTTCTTTTTGACTTGTAACTATTGGTATAAATACTAGTGTTGGACAAGCTCCTCATAAATTTTATAGTGAAAGTTAATTGGCTAAAATATCTTACATGATTTTGAAACCAACTTTGTCTGAAGACTCGTGAATGACTTTGTGTTCGGAATGAAAAATTACTTCCATTCTGGGCTAGATGGGTGCCCCAAACTAAAAATTTCACGAAGTATCCAGCTTAAAACTTCTAATTGAACAGCAAATGTTGTTTCTAATAGAAATATTTAGAATTTTGACAATTTATAATTTAACATTTCTAAATGACTCTTAATAATATTAATTTTTAGTATCTCAAAGTGTGATTTGCAGCCATGTAGGACATCCCTTCTGAGGAAGTGGAAGATTAGGTATATGTGACCTGCATTTAATTCTAAGGCCCATGTCTACATTTTTTACATTTCTGAAGCTGGTGAGCCCAAGTTATACTCAATCCACGCATTTCATATTTATCATTTTTCCTGAAGAACTATTATTAAAGTGAGTATTATGGTCAAATTATCTATGGATTTCTTTTTTTAGTGAGTACAATTTTGGAGATCTAGATTTCATTTAAACTATTTTAGAAAGATTGATTTGCTTTATTTTATTTTGTTTCATTTTATTTTATTTTGTGACAGAGTCTTGCTCTGTCTGCCAGGCTGGAGTGCAGTGGTGCAACCTCAGCTCACTGCAGCCTCCACCTCCTGGGTTCAAGAGATTCTCCTGCCTCAGCTTCCCGAGTAGCTGGGACTACAGGTGCATGCTACCATGCCCGGCTTTTTTTTTTTTTTTTTTTTTTTTGTATTTTTAGTAGAGATGGGGTTTCATCATGTTGGCGAGGCTGGTCTTGAACTCCTGACCTCAAATGATCCACCCACCTTGACCTCCCAAAGTGCTGGAATTACAGGCATAAGCCCATGTGCCCAGCCTGATTTGCATTTGACTACCACTAAATGAGCAGATATTATGAGAAAATTATGTATTTTCTGTGTAGAGAAATGACAGAAGACAGTCGGGGTGAAATTTCAGACAACACTAGTATTTTTTGAAACTTGAGTTTTCATAGCCATTTTAGTTCTTTAATTTAAAATTTGTTGAAGCTAATATTATCATAATACCATTTTTTGTTTTGTTTTTTTTCCTCCAACTTCCCACAGGTCACACCAAACCCAATGTAGTGGTTGACCTACAGTAGCTGTTCAGTGACTGTTTGATGATGAGTTAATGATAGACTTGTAAATCAGAGATCCCAGATGCTTGCTTGTGCCTAGCAACAGTGCCAAATCCTTAGGCCAGATGAGATAATGTATTTGAAAGCATTGTAAACTCAAAGGCGCTCTAATAATACAAGTTATTACAAATAGAGGAAGCAAACGGAACAAAGCCAGACAAAACAGTAAGAGAAGGGGGAGGGGGGCTCGGAGACTCCCAAGTGTTTTGAGGGTTATAGGCCCAGTTGCACATCAATATAAGCTGAGGAAATATATGTCAACTTAATAATGGGATGGGTATATTACAGAGTGGCAGAAGTTAGTAAGAATCATCCCCTGATAAAGAGGAGACTCTTGGAATAGACGTCCATTTTCTTAACCTAGGAAGGCCTCAGGAGTGTTCTGGGACTGTAATTTTAACAGCAATCCTCAAACAAAATTGGAACCCTCTGGGATCCTAGAATTATTCTATTTGGAATGCCTTAGTATTGGCAATAACATAATCTAAAAGATTTCCCTCAGGGTGAAACTGTCCCATTTGTGAAATGTCTCAGTTACTTAAGCAGTCATTCCCATCGTGTCCAGTTCCATGAAAACAAACGCATGCTCCAGTTTCTTTGTGAATTGCAGCTTCTTGATCAGGCACTAGCTTTTCCTCAAGTAAGTCTCCAGCAAGTCTGCCACCCACCAATGCTTTCATATTTCCCAGATCTCTTGTCTTACATCTCTAGGTAGGGGTGTCCAATCTTTAGGCTTTCCTGGGCCACGTTGGAAGAATAATCGTCTCGGGCCACATATAAAATACTTAACACTAATGATGGCCAACGAATTGAAAAAAAATCCCCCCCAAATCTCATAATGTTTAAAGAAGGTTTAGAAATTTGTGTTGAGCAGCATTCAAAGTCGTTTGGGACCATGTATGGCCCGTGGACTGCACGTTGGACAAGCTTGCCCTAGAGTATGATCACAGTGTCTTCATGAACCCTGACTTGACTCTCATAGAACAGATCCTGACTATTTTTCTTGCATAGTTGTTTCCTTTTGTTTCATTTCTAATCTGATAACAACATGATGGATTGCTCAAAACCTTGAACATACTTCCAAAGAAAATTCAGACTTTGAGCTGGAGGTTATCCCTGAATCTGAAGATAGGCTTCAAGAGTTGTTCATCAAGAGGAGTGAATCACAGGCAAGGAGTTTACCGCATCAGACCAGATGTGATTTCTATTAAATACACTCTCAGTTGAATCTTGGCAGGGAAGCTTTTGGATGGTCTATACATTTGTAACTTAATTTAACATAGTGATTATTCTTATGTATGTATGTTAAAGCTTTCATGTGTGGCTCTAAAATAATGCATGTTTTATGTTTTCCTGAATACTTTGATTTAAATGAGAAAACCCAAGCACCCAACTCTCACTAATAGACATGAAAAGATATGGCTTCTACTCTTTAGTCTCTGTCTTTTCTAGTCACAAGACAAGGAAACTACTGTTTCCTTTTATTTAATTGTTGAACCTATCACCAGCTATTGTTGATTATCCCATTCTGATTTTTTCCATATTGTCTCTCTCTGCTACTACCACCATAAACTGAGGTCAGGTGCTCATTACCTCCTGTTTGGTTGTCCCTGGAATAAGGACAGAACTGCCCCACAGGGAAGAGGAGGATTTAATCATAGTATAAACTAATGACAAAGACCTGACCTACTCCCTTTCTCTATCTCTCCCCCCATTCTTTCCTCCCTCTCTTCATCCTTCCCCTCCTTCTTTCCTTCAGTTGAAATATATTGAGGAGATACCATTATGTTCAAGTCATTGGGAGTTCACAGAAATAAACAATAAAATCCTCATTCTCAAATGAGGTGATTATAAGACGCTGTCACAACCATTATGGCAGAGAAAGGGGAAGTAGTCACATGGAATGGGTGCTGGGGCCTTTACAGAGTCTTCCCGGAGAAGGGTTGGCCATTTAGGCTGAGTGTCAGAAGATGAGCAGCTGGTGAACAATGAAGGGGGAGGAATCTGCTCCAAGTCCTGGGAGTGACAAAAACACAGAACATTTCAGAAGAGATATGAAACATTTGGGGAAACATGTGTCTTTCAGCATGACTTGGGAATTGAATTCCAGAGGAGGAGATAGACTAGGGGACAACAAAAGGAGGCAGGCATGAGATCTTGGTGGACCTTCTATGCCATGCTGATGAATTTAGATTTCTTCCTAAGTAAAATGACAAACAATTGGAAGACTTATAACAAGGAGCAATATGGATAGATTATTCCTTGATTGTTTATTTATCGCTCTACCATGTAGGTTTCTAAAGAGCAAGGACCTCGTTTTGCTCCTAGAATCAAGGAGAGTGCCAGGTATGTAGTAGATACATGAGAAATAGAAGCTGAACAAATGAATGGACATGCATTTTTTTAAGGCCTCAAGTGGAAAGAACCACCATAGTCACATCCTTTTGTTGATTCTGGAAAACAACGCTAGTAATCGTATTTGGAGAGCCACAGTGAAACTCTTACTTGTGTAAGAATGAGCCTAAATTTGGTAACTTATGCAGATGTACCTTGAAGTTGTAGGATATTTAATATGGATGTGGTCTTCTTTAGTCACTAAAGGCACCTTTCTGTGACAATTTGGATGGCTCCTGCAATAAATTTCTACCACTGAGGAACCTTGCTGTTGAGGCAGAAGTCTCCATCGCCACAGAGAAAAAGGTGAGGTATGGAAAGTGGACAATGATTGTGAAAACTGGTGCAATACAGTTGTTTCTATGACTTCGTCAAGTTGTGTTATATGCAATGGAAAATGAGAGTTAAGCTCTCAGGCTGCCTCAGCTATCCTCACATCAGTGCACTGTAATAGTTTCCTAAGACATCTTTCTAGTTCTCATCTCAACTCCCACACTTCTGGTCCAACCAACCTGCATTCTATCAGACTAATGCTCCCCAAGCACCCATTTCATCATGACATTTCCTGGGTCAAACAGTTACAACCTAGACAGCATTCATCTAAGAAATATTTATGATTTGGCAGTCTGGGCTGCTGAGCTACAGCAAAGCAAATCTGAATCAACCATCTGCATTGTCCTCAGGATGCTCAGAGTCTACCCAGATGTGAGGGGCAGGGGAGCATCGTGGTTTAGGACCCAGGATCCTTCTCTGGGCAGAAATGAGCTGTGGTCCTCACTGGAGATACGAACTTGGACACGCGGTTGCATCTTGCAGTGCTCCATTTTCCTGATCTGAAAAATAAAAATTGTGATTGCCTAACATAGAGTAGTTGTGAGGATTACATGTAAGAAGTCAAACAAGGAAAAAGCTACCAAGAGTTCAGTAGATATCAGCAGTGCTCATGATTCTGTATATATCCAAATGATCTCTCATTTCACTTAGGACATTGTTCTGGCTTTTGATTATCTTGCCAACTTTTTGTGACTCTTCCAACAAGTCTCATTCCTACTTCAGGTAGCCACTCCAATCTAACTGCTTACTCTCTTTCACATTTCAGCCAAAGGAAGGGGGTTGTGCATCTACTTAGAATAAGAGAAAACGGTTTCCAGATGGCTAATAAATTGGTTAGGTTTCTCTGTCACATGGCAATAAGCCTTACTTCCTCAAATGCTGGTTCTAAGGACTACTGTGAAATCCTACTATTGAGATTCAACTAGATCTAATTCCATCTCATTATCATGGAGGTATGGTGCAGAAAGCAGTAAATGAATAAATACAACTCGATTCTGCTCTACTGAGTACGTTGTTATAATGACTGAATATTCCAACACATGTTTACTTCAACTCTCACATCATCCTGTAGAGTATGGGTTATCTTCTCAAATTTTTTGATAAGACAACTGAAATGCATGGGAAAGAAATAATTAGTCACTCAATTAGCAAGTGTCAGAGTCACATTTTACATTCTTACTTCAAAATTCAAATTCTGTCTTTTGTACTGTCCTAACTCATAATAGCATAAAATCGTTTTTCAGCAGTTTCTTGGGTCAGTGTAGAACATTGGTTCATTCAAAATTGGCGAACATGTTTTTGGGATTGGAGTGATGAGACAAACCTTCTCTAGAGTGACTAATTGCTGGTCTAGGAGGATGGCCTGCCCATTCTGAAGAACCCTGACAAGCAGAGTTAACAAGTATTGCTCACAAAGTCATTTTAAGTAGAACCAGCCTGCTAGTTATTAAGTGTCTGGAAGCTATTTCTCAGTATTAAGTAGCCAGGATTTGCTGCTAATAGAGTCAGAGTCAGCATTACACCCACTGCTCATAAATGACTTACTTAGAAAGAGTCAAGACATGTTGTGACTTGGCTGTCTTCTCTTCTTTGGAGATAAGGTAAAAGTTCCTAGTAACGAAACATGCAAACAAACATATTACAATCATTTAACATGTGTTACAAGTAAATAATTGGAGAACACACGTTTGCCTTTTTTTCCTTTGCCTTTTACTATTTCCTTTGAAGTGATGTATTCCCTCAACTGCCAAACATATGTTTTTCGGGTGACGGAGTCATTGTAAGGAGCAGGCCCAGCCCGATTCTCTACCATTTCCATGCCTGATGCTTTAGTGCTAAGTAGATGAGATGACATTTAGAAGTGGTCCATGTGTAACAAAAGCCCTCTTGTGTTCTAGTAATTGATCCATTTCAAAAAATTATTGTTTGTTCATTGCTACAGCACAAAAATGAAATACACCTTTCCCAGACAGTCCCATAATATACTCAACAACTGGCAGATCCTTTGCTTCCCTAAAGGTCAGAATATTGTTATTTTGGGGTCAGGCTGCCCATCAAAAGCAGAATTGCATGGTGGATATATGCTTGCCTTCTAGAACTGGACAGTTGAAGCCTGGTTCCATCACTACCTGACTGTAATCTACGGAAAGTAACTTAGTCTTTCTGTGTCTCAATTTCATCACGGAATATACCTCTTAGGGTGTTTGAAGGGATACCTGGAATTAATGGGATAAATCCTTGAGACTAGTGCCTGACCCACATAAGCATTATAGGAGGGCCATCATCAACACCCTCACAGCAAAGGTGACCCTCATGATGGCCCTCATGACGGTGATAATCGGATTATGTAGGAACCCTTAAGACAAAGAAAAATTAGAGGTGCATTAATGACTGTTCTAGCCCAGCGAACACAAAGTGATAAAGTTTTTTCTTTTGTTTGTTCGTTTTTGACACTGAGTCTCGCTCTGTTGCCCAGGCTGGAGTGCAATGGTGCGATCTCTGCTCACTGCAACCTTCGCCTCCTGGGTTCAAGCGAATCTCCTGCCTCAGCCTCCCGAGTAGCTGGGATTACAGGCGCCCACTACCACGCCCGGCTAATTTTTGCATTTTTAGTAGAGACAGAGTTTTTCCATGTTGACCAGGCTGGTCTCGAACTCCTGACCTCAGGTGATCCCCCCACCTCAGCCTCCCAAAGTGCTGGCATTACCGGCGTGAGCCACCGTGCCCAGCCCCATGAGTCTTTTTCTACTCAGGGGATTAAATATTTAAAGTAGAATTGCTTTTGTCTTGCTTATCTCTTCCATGTTACCTCTATTTTTTTAGGGTAAGCATCCATCCTTCAGTGACTTCCTCTTCATTCAAAAATAAGGCATGTTTTAGATTTACAAAAAAATTGTGATGGTAGTACACAGAGTTCCCAAACCAGTGTTCTCTATTATTAACATCTTACATTAAAATTAATGAAACACTACTGATACATCATTATTAAGTACAGTGCATACCTTATCAAGAATGCCTTTGTTGTTTGCTTAATTTCCCTTTTATATTCCAGGATTGTGTCCTGAATACATGACATCTAATAGTCTTGTCTCTTTAGTTGCCTCTTGGCTGTGACAGTTTCTCAGGCATATCTTGTTTTCAATAACCTGACGAGTTTTGAGAAGTTTTAGTCTGGTATTTGGTTGAATTTCCTTTACAAGTGAAATGTGTTTGCTTTTTTTTTTCCACAATTAGATCGAGGTTATGGAACTTGAGAAGAAAGGCCATGGAGATAAAGTTCTATTTTTATCATATCTCATGCGGGGGCCATACTACCCACGTGACTTGTCACTGCTAGTGTTGACCTTGGTCTCCTGGCTGAGGAAATGTTTCTTAGGTTTTTCCACTGTGAAGTTACTCTTTTCCCCCTTTTTTCTTACTGCACTCTCCAGAAGGAAGTCACTACATAAAGCCCACACTTACAGAGTGAGGTGTCATACCTTAGAGGTGGAGCATATACATAGATTATTTGGAATTCCTCTGCATGGAAGACTTCTCCACTCTGCCCATTTACTTATTCATCAGTCATTGGTATGGACTCACTGATGCTTATTTTACAGTCTGGATTAGAATCTGATAGTACTATGTTTGTTGCTTAGCTTCTTCCAGCTTAGGGCACAGGGAGTTCTTTTTGTTGGCTTCTATACCTCTTTGACATATCCTATCATTGTGTTTTTTGTTTGTTTGCTCATTTGCTTGCTTGTTTTTGAGAAATTCTTTTTTTTTTTTTTCCTGGCTCTATAGGATACTCTAAGCACATCTTGCATATCTCTAGTTCCAGTCATAGAACTAGCCCTTTCTCCAAAGTTTACTTTATAGAGACTTAACGTAGAAACCAAGATTTGGGGTATCATTGCTTCTCGGCCCTCTCAGTTGACATAGCAAAAACTATAGTGTATTTTAACCCCCACATGAAACATCAGATATTTGTAGGTATTTTTAGACATAGCCATCTGCTTCTATTTATACTGAATGTTTGTACTGGTATCTTCAACTCTACCCCATTACCTCATGAATAATTCCCATATCCTCCCTTTGCTCATCTGCAATTTTCCACTCCAATCATGAGAAACCTAACTGCCAACCCCTGCCATCCACTTACCTAATTTTTCAATTCCAGTATTTGTGTATGGCAATAACAGGTTTGTTAACCTGTGGCCTCCTGTAAAATAATTTTATCAACTACACAGTGTGGAGCTATGTCCAATTTATTGTGCCTTTTTCTTACAAACTCTAATATCTTAGGATGGAAAGATGCTTAGGATGGAAACTTTTTTCCTTATCTGTTTCAGGGAGATTGTTTCATACACTCGTAATACAGTTAAATTGCTTTAACACATCATGCAGTCCATCCAAGGATTTTTTTTTTTGACTTCCTAAAGTTTTTAAAAATAATTTGCAAGCATTGAGCTTCACTGTTTGTGCTCTAAATTTCTGTGGGTTTTGACAAAGGAGTAATATCTTTTATCCACCATTATTGCATCATACACAATAGTTCCACACCCTAAAATATACCCTGTACATAATTTATTCAACTTTTCTCTTATTCCTTCAAGCACCTGGCAACCACTGATCTCTTCACTCTTTCTCTCATTTGGCTTTTTCTAGAATGTCATGTAACTAGATTCGTACAGTGTGTTTCTTGTCCAGTTGGCAAGACTTATCTTTGTCTTTTCTTTCTTTTATTGATGAATAATATTCCATTGTATGGATGTACTAGGTTGTTACCCATTTATCTATGGAAGGACAGCTTTGCTGCTTCTAGTTTTTAGTGATTTTGAATAAAGCTACTACATTTGTGTGTACGTTTTTGTGTGCATAAATTTTAAAGTCAGCTGGATCAATACCTAAGAGTAAGATTGCTAGTTTGCATGTTAAGACTATATTTAGCTTTGTAAGAAATTGCTATACTGTTTTCCAAAGTGGTTGTGCCATTACAATTCCCCATAATAGGAAATGAGAATTCTCTTCTGTGCGTCCTCACCAGCAATTAGGATTGACAGTTTTGTTTTGTTTTGACCATTTTAGTAGTTGTGAATAGTATCTAATTCCCTAATGACAAATGATGTTGAACATCTTTTCCTTTGCTTACTTGCCATGTGTGTATGTTTTTGATGAGGTGTCTGTTCAGGTCATTTGCACATTTTTAATTGGATTATTTGTCTTATCATTGAGTCTCAAAAATTCTGTGATTTATGAATTTTTTTCCACTCTGTGGCTTTAATTTTCATTATCTTATCACTGTCTTTCACAGAGTACACATTTTTCCTTTGAATATTTTCCACTCTAATGTTTATCTTTCATGGATTATGCTTTTAGCATTTTATCTGAAAGCCCATCACCAAACCAAAAATAATGTAAAATTTCTTCTATGTTTTTGTCTACAAGTGTTAGAATTTTGATATACATTTAGGGCAAAAATGCATTTTAGTTAATTCTGGGGAAAAATGAGAGATCTTTGTCTAGGCTCATTTTTAAAAAATATGTATCTCCAACTATCCCTGTGCCTTTTGTTGAAAAGACTACTCTTTTTCATGATATTAATTGTGTTTCTTTACATAAATCAGTTTACCATATTTATATAAGCCTATTTCTTGCTTCTTTATTCTGCTCCCTTGATCTATGTGTCTATTTTCACCATTGCTACACTATCTCATTGACTAATTTTATAGTCAGAGTTGAAATCAGGTCATGCGAGCCTTCCAACTTTCTTCTTCTTTTTCAGTATTGTGTTAACTATTCTAGGTCTTTTGCCTTTCCATGCAAATTGAGAATCTATTTGTCATTGTCTACAAATTGCCTTCCCGGAATTTTGGTTGGAATTATGCTGAAACTGTAGAATAAGTTGACAAGAATTAACAATTTGATAATAGTAAGTCTCCAACTTATGAACATAGAATATCTTCCCATTTCTTGACATCTTTGATTTCTCTCATCAGAGATTTTGTATTTTACCTGAAGATCCTATATATGCTTTGTAAAATTTATAGTTTTTTAAATTTTTTGGTGTTATGGAAAATGCTACTATTTCTAAAAAATTTAAATTCCAATTGTTTTTTGGAAATGAACAGTTGAGTTTTATGTATTAGCTGTTTATACTGAAACCTTGCTATTTGTTCACTTATTAGTTCCAAAAGGTTTTCTTCACCAATTATTTGAGATTTTCCATGCAGAAAAAAAATCACATAATCTGAAAATAATGGCAAATGTACTTTTTTCTTTCCAATTTCTATGCCTGATTTTCTTTTCTTGTTTTAATGCATTAGCCAGGACTTCCAGTGAGCTGTAGAGGAGGAATGAGAGATTGCATCTTTGCCTTATTCACAGTCTTATGGGGACAGCATCCAGTTTCTCACAAAGTATGATGTTAGCTATAGGTTGTCTGTAGAAATTCTTTATCAAATTATGCAAATTCCACTTTATTCCTGCTTTGTGGAGAGTATTTATCACAAATGAGTGTTGTCTTTTGTCCAATGATTTTTCTTTACAACTAATATGGTTAGAACACTTTTTTTGTTTGTTTCTGTGGTTGATTAAATTGATTAGTATTTTAATGTTAAATTAGCCTTGCATAACTAGAACAAATCCCACTGTGTTGTATGATTTTTTAATACAATGTTGGATTTGATTTGCTAGTATTTGTTGAGAATTTTTATGCCTATGTTCAGGAAAGATATTATCTGTAGTTCTTTCCTGTAACACTTATTTGGTTTGTTAGGATTATCTTGGCCTCAGAGAATGATGTTAGAAAGTATTCCATCGGCTTCCATTTTCTAGAAGAAATTGTGGAAAAGTAGTTCTAGTTTTTCCTTAAATTTTTGGTAGAATTTGCCTATAAAACATTTCGGTGCTTTCTTTAGGTGCCACCTAACATCTGCTTCTCTTTGTGTGAGGTTTGGTATTTTTGTCCTTCAAGTCATTGGTCTATTTAATCTCGGTTATCAAATTTGTGGGCATTGAATTCGTCATAGTTAGCTTTAATTGCCCTCTTAATGTCTGTAACCCCAGTAGTGATGATGTCTCTTTCACTACTGATATTGGCAATTTGTTGTGTCTTCTCTCTTACTTCTTTGTTAGTCTGTCTATAGTTTATGAATTTATCGATATTTTTAAAGAATCAAATTTGGTCTCGTCGATTTTTCTCTATTGTTTCTTTGTTCATTTTTATTTAGTTTTTCTTTTTTTTATTTTCCTGCAAATTTGATTTCCTTTATTCTTTCTTTTTTATACTTTAAGTTCTAGGGTACATGTGTACAATGTGCAAGTTTTTTACGTATGTACACATGCACTATGTTGGTGTGCTGCACCTATTAACTCATCATTTACATTACGTATATCTCCAACTGCTATCCCTCCCCCCTCACCCCACCCCACAACAGGCCCCAGCATGTGATGTTCCCCTTCCTGTGTCCAAGTGTTCTCATTGTTCAATTCCCACCTATGAGTGAGAATATGCAGTGTTTGATTTTTTGTCTTTGCGATAGTTTGCTAAGAATGATGGTTTCCATCTTCATCCATGTCCCTACAAAGGACACAAACTCATCCTATTTATGGCTGCATAGTATTCCATGGTGTATATGTGTCACATTTTCTTAATCCAGTCTACCATTGATGGACATTTGGGTTGGTTCCAAGTCTTTGCTATTGTGAATAGTGCCGCAATAAACATGGGTATGCATGTGTTTTTATAGCAGCATGATTTATAATCCTTTGGGTATATACCCAGTAATGGGATGGCTGGGTCAAATAGTATTTCTAGTTCTAGATCCTTGAGGAATTGCCACACTGTCTTCCACAATGGTTGAACTAGTTTACAGTCCCACCATCAATTTTTTTTTCTAATTTCCGTTATTTATGTCTTTTGCTTGCTTTAGACTGAATCTTTCTTATCTCTTTTCCTATGGTGGAGGTTTATATTGTCAATTTTATTTTATGTCTTTTTTCTTTACTAATATGTACATTTGATGCTATAAATTGCTTCCTTAGCAGTAATTTTGCTATATCTACAATTATGATTTAGTTCTACTGTCATTTGAACTTGGTTCAAAATAATTTTTAATTTACCAAGAGACTTCATTTTGACCCATATGCTATTACAGGAATGTTTTTAAATTTCAAAGTATTAGAGAACTTCCTAGCTATCTCTCTGTCATCAATTTATGGTTTAACCCCATTGTTGCCTAATAACATACTTTGTATGATTTCTACATTTTAAATTGTCAAGATACGTTTTACAACCCAAAATGTGCCCTATCTTGGTGAGTATTACATGTGAGCTTAAGAAGAATATTTTCGGACTGGGTGTGGTGGTTCATGCCTGTAATCCCAACACTTTGGGAGGCCAAAGCGAGTGGATCACCTGTGGTCAGAAGTTCGAGACCAGCCTGACCTATATGGTGAAACCCATATCTCTACTGAAAATACAAAAAGGTAGCCAGGCATGGTGGCACATGCGTGTAGTCCCAGCTACTCAGGGGGCTGAGGCATGAGAATCACTTGAACTTGGGAGGCAGAGGTTGTAGTTAGCCGAGATTGCGCCATTGCACTCCAGCCTGCCTGGGTGACAGAGTGAGACTCTGTCTCAAAAAAAAAAAAAAAAAAAAAAGAAGAAGAAGAAGAAGAAGAAGAAGAAGGTTTGCTGCCATTGTTGTCTGAAGTAGTCTATAACTGTCTATTATGTTCAGGCCAACTGTCTCCCTAAGCCTGCTAGAGCTCTCAATTTCTAACAGATGGTTGGCATCTCAAACCATGATCATTTATTTGTTGATTTCTCCTACCCATACCATCAGTTTTTGCCTCAAGTATTTTTGCACTTCAGGTTAGGTGCATAGTCATTTAGAGTTGTTGTGTTAATATATTCTTTAGGGAGGACAACATTCTGGGTGTGGCGGGAATTCTAAAGATTTCCCTGCAAGATTCTCACTCCTGGTTATTTAGTCAAACATTCATCTAGGTACCACTGAGAAAGATCTTTGCAGATGTAATTGGGGTTACATCCTTTAAAATAGAAAGATTATCGTAAATTTTCCAGCGTGCCTAAGCTTAACACTTGAGTCCTAAAATGCAGAGAACTTTCTCTGGCTGGAGGCAGAAGAGAAATGTGGCAGAAGTGGCCGTTGGAGAGATTCCAGCACACGTTTTCGATGGACGCATGCTAGCTCTTATGTAACAGGTGCCGTGAGCATGAATGTGGGCTGCCCCTGGATAGCAAGAACAATCTCCTCTGGCCGCTAACAAGGGAAGGATTCCTGCAACACGGAACTGACAAAGACTCTCTCCTTTGACCAAAACTTTACTCAATCTCGTAAGTCCTTGTTGAATAGGTCCAAACTTGAGATTCTTTCTCTGTCCTTGTAGAATGCAGTTTGAATAAGAATCCTTCAAGGACACCCCCAATCCTTGGTATCTGACCACCCTCCCTATCTATCTTACAACACTGCCTTCAGCAATAATCCTACCAAGTCAGCTTAGCCAAGACCCCCTTAGGCTGGAAGCATAAGAGAAGCATCCAGCTTCTCTTAGTAATTTTCCATTTACTGAGCCCACCCTGCTCCTTGGCCATAATCCCCGACTTGTCCTTGCTGAAGTTGGCTCCAATCGCTCTCTTTTACTGCTAGACCCTGTTTCAGTGGTCCCTATACCCATCTCCATGGCTCCCCTTGGATAATGTCTGCTTTATCATCTTTAACACTGTTACGATTGTTTTCCTTTAGCAGAACTGAATTCTACCAACAACCTGAGTCAGCTTATAAACTGATTCTTCTCCAGAGCCTCCAGAAAATAACACAGTCAATTCAACACCAGGAGCTTTGTCTTCTGAGACCTAGGGCAGAAAAATCAGCTCCCGGCTCTTCCAAAAAACAGAAGCTAAGTCATTGCAATTGTGGCAAATACTACAAAGAAAAGCCAGGTTAGTTTGCAATAGATGAGAATGGCAGGACCTGAATAGGACTGGTTAAGGGGGCCTCTCTGAGCCCTGGAAGGCAAGAGGGAGACTCTGTGCAATAAGCAGGAGTAAGGATGAGCAAAGACTGAGAAAAGGCAGAGTCTAGTGTGCTCAAGGAGGCAGAAGACTTCAAGGGTGGCTGGAGCAGGGAAGGAGGGTGGACAGAGGCAAGTCAAGGAGTCCAGAGGTTATGTGGGCAGATTGTTAATCCAGGAGATTCCATTAGGTCTAATTTTCTCCTCTGTCTGCTCCTGTCCATTACTAAAAAATCAGCATGGCACAGGAGCTCAAAGAGGAACACTGCCTATATTGATGGCATTTACACTCCTTCCTTTAGAAGTGGTTTTGTAGAAGCATAGAAGTGCTCCAATTCCCAGGCAATAAGCCTCATCTCAGTGCCTGAGCCAGCGTCTGTGAGCCCGGCTCCCTGGAGAAGCAGGGATCCTGTGGTCTCATTCCCTGGATCCCTGCAGGCTGGTATTTCCACCCAGGGCCACCCTGTGACTTTGCTTGCCTGAGCGAGTTGTCAAGTGGGTGGGAAGAATTCAGCTTCAACATGAATACTGGACTCAATAGAAGCATCTCTGCAGGAGGAAACAGGCAGCCTGTTGTAATCGAGAATAGAAAGGAAGCTGTTTCTCCCTTCTCCCTTCCATTTCACAGACCTGGGGCCCTGGGTGGGAAGGTGCCAATGGGAGTTTGATCCCAGAATCACTTGCTCGTCACCAGTCAGATGGTAGAAAATGTGAGATGATGCTTCCCTTTGGTTCCCCTCCCCATTTGACAGGGCACTGGCTTTGATATTGTTTCACCTCACTTACATATTACAGGCTTGGAGGCTGTAGGGTGAGCTTGGAGTGACTGGAGGCTGCCTGTGGCCATGTTCACACTCTCTGCCTCTGTGATTGGACCCATCACACAACGACTGCCTCCTGTTCACGCAACTTTCACCACAAAGTGCAGACACTGAAGGCACCAGTGCTCACATAAATGAAATAATCCAAACAAAAGCACTGGGCTGCATCTAATATTTCAGACAGCAAGCTGCATTTACAAAGACCAAAACAAGAGTTGAAATGCTAATTGCATAAATGTAGATAGTTTAAAAGTTGATTCTTGAAACCAAAGTTGAAATAGCATTGTCTTCTGTATTTAAGGTCTGACTGACGCTTTGCCAGGAAGTCACTTGATACTCTAGAATGGAGTTGTTTCTGATGTTATGGTGGGCACTCCTACAGGAATGACCTCCTATGGTACAGGCCCAGGAAGAACCCACAAATACTGATCTCAAATTTCCTGCATTCTTATATTTGATTGGACTTGATAATGTGTGAGCAGGACAAGCCACTTGCCCTTTTCTCACTATAGCAGTGATCAGATCAGAGCAACACTGGCCAGTGAAGATCACCAGGTTCAGCTTCAGCTCTAGTTAACCTGGAAGTTCTGGGGATCAGCCAGTTTGGAAAGTGCTGGCAGGCTTTGGCATCAATGCCCTATTTCATCTTTCACCGACAGGATTATAGGCAATGGAGTAGTATGAAATGCCTTGATGAGCATAAAGGAGGGTTAAAATATCAGCTGTTTAATAATTACTGCATTAGAAGGAAGTCTGGACCTGAGACCAAAAAGCAGATTCTTATCTTTTCCGTTCTGAACCAACTTCCCCAGCATGTGAAAGCCTGCCAGGGAGAGCGCCATGTCTGTCACTCATGAAGCGCTCCTGGGTGCCAGGAAAAGCCCTGCTCTACCCAGCTGACAACTTGGAGGATGAGGCAGGGAGGAAAAAGGCTTCCTTGAGGACTGGACGATCTGAGAGAGATCCCAGAAAAGCAAAGGAATCCATATCCAGCTTCATCACAGTGACTTTCACCCCAAACTCAAGTTAGATCACTTTCTCTTTCCCCTAGGAAAGAGCCAGTGAGGAAGAAGAGGTGAGAGGAGATAGAAACAGTCTAGTGGGACTGGGGCATGTAGAGGAACGCTCCCCACCAGAGGAGTAGGGAACGGATGCTGACTGTTCTTTTGTGGATGCCAACATCCCATGTTATCATTCAGCCCTGTCCATCTCTCATGCTCCAGCTTTGACCTCAGGATTCAACAGTTCCACAGGCCCCTGGTAGTGCAGCTTCAGCTGCCTGACCTGTAGTCCTTCCCACACACCTGCTGCTTTGGCTATTTTAACAGTTTTGGCTATTTTGCTTCTCCACACATCGACATCAGGTTGGGTGAGCATTGCTGAGAAATCACATACAGCCACACCCTTGGGCCAGTGTGTGATTCTGGATTTAGTCTGTTACATCTTCAAAATGGCTTCTTCATTGTACATCCTTTATCACTGCCCTCTCCCATCAGTCCAACAACTGTTCCCAAGAATTGCAAGTCTGTTAGCCCCTGCTGACCTTCAGAAGTGACCCATCTTATTCCATGGAAAATGCAGGGGTGCCCAGGCAGGAAGCTTTTGGGGTGCTGGACCTTCCTGTGACTGACTGTCCTTTGGACTTTCCCTGCTGCCTTCCCCCCACTTACTCTAGCAGTCCCGTGGAGCCCTGCCTTTCCTGTTCATGAATTTGCTTCTTTCTCATTTCTTCAAATGGTTCTTCTCCATTGCTTTCTTCCCAATGGAAACACACATCTCTATTCAAAGTAACTAACTTACAAAAACGCCCCAAACCGTCTCTTGGGTGATAGCTATTTTTCAGATATGATTTGAGAGTTCTCCCTCTTTTCATGGTTGCCTTTTCAGAAATACGGGGCTATATTAGTTGTCCATGAGTCCTCGACTTTGGTTCAACTCACCAGTAGCTGACAGTTTGTTTTATACCCCACACTCTACTGAGACACCACCCAACAAGGTCCACAGTGAGTACAGTGAGCCAGCCACCAAAGATAGAAGAGTCAACCTCTTCTATATGTGTGTGTGTGCGCATGTGTGTGTTTCTCTCTAGGTTTTAGCTACTTCTCACTATCTTCTCAATTCTATTCCCAAATTTCTCTTACCCACCTTATGTCCTAAATGTTGATGTTTCAGTCCCTTTCCTAAATGCTCTTCTCATGTCTCACCCTCTCCTGGGACAATTTAACCTGTGCTGCTCAATCTGCCCCATCTAGTCTCATCTCCCTCAATTCTGCTTTATTTATTTTTCTTTCCCTGTACTCAGTCTTCCAATCTCTAAATGTATATACCTAATTAGCTACTAGGCATGTCTGCCAGGATATCTTCAGGCTGGGCACTGATTGAACACACCCTTTTTACATGACATTATGGACCCTTTGTGGACAGGGCACTGTCTGCTATGTTTCCTTTTTGAGAGAAAAGGCTGTGTGTGTGGGTCATCAGACTCCCAGAGTAGCACTTGCATTCTGCTTCTCCGTGTCCTTCTTTACGCAGCCCACTCTGCCGCAGGTGGTGGGGCCAACGTCCTTGAAGCTGCTTAGTAAGCCGCGGTTGCCACCTTTGAAGACACCCTCACTGTAGAGCTCACAATGCTGACTTAACAACCTCTGCATGTGTGTCACTACAGGCCAGGGGCTTCTCCTGTGACGGGTGGACCGCTTTGCTCTGTGCCATACCTGAAACCTAACCCTATCCAGCTGACAATCCCTCACAGCATTTGAAGCCTACCTGTTGAAATTTACTGAAGAGTTCCACTTGCTAATTTTGATAGACTGGGAAAAGGACTAAGCGAGGTCAGTAATAAGCTTTGATGCAGCTTGCTAAGCCCTGGTGCTCTTCTGTAGTTTGTGGTGAACATACATGGCTGTGTCAGATTCTTCAGGGAAGTGCCCTTGTGTAGGATCTTGAATTCTATTCTCTTATCTTGTGATTGCACTTTTGTTTTCTCCTGTGTAACCCTTTTAAATCTAGCTCTTTCCTTCATGAAATTTTAACTAATTTACCAAATTTCGTGGGCTTGCCCAAGATGGCCTTAACATTGGCCTCAGCTTGGCTAATTTCAGACAGGCTTCTTCCGGACTCAAGTTCCCAGCTGACCTCCCTTTCCTTTGAGCATTTTCTTTAAAAATTATTTTTCTGTGCCTGATGAGTTCTGACTGAGTTATGATCTCTCTCCTTATTGCAATCGTGTTGAATAAATTCTGCCTTGACTGTTTAATCTTGTCTGGTGCAACTGTTGCTTTGATAGATTATTTGAACTAAGTGGTATTCTCTTTCCAGCTACATCAGGTCAATAACGTCCCCATACAATTACAGGAGACAATCTGATTAACAGAAAATGATGGCGTCCAAGCACACCCCAATGTTAACTATGCAGGCTTCATGGAAACAATGAACATACACAGCAACACTCAAAAACACGAGTCCGCTGTGAAGTTTTCTTCTTTTCTCAACTCACATAAGAGGACTTGGGGTTCACGCCCTTCTGTGTCCAGATGCCCATGTTTCTAAGGGCACTGGAGTTCATACAGATTTTCTTTACCCCTCACTCTCATGGCAAAGTCCTTCTCCTTGGAGAAGGTGCCTCTCTGTACTCTGGGCGAGTATAACAAGCATCTCTTGTTTGCCCTCAAGGAAGAGATCTTTCTGTTTCCCTTGGGAACTCACATTCTGTGATGGTTAATACTGAGTGTCAACTTGATTGGATCGAAGGGTGCAAAGGATTGTTCCCGGGTGTGTCTGCGGGAGTGTTGCCAAAGATTAACATTTGAGTGAGTGGGCTGGGAGAGGCAGACCCACCCTCAGTCGGGGTGGGCACCGTCTGATCAGCTGCCAGCTTGACTAAGGTAAAAGCAGGTAGAGGAAGGAACGTGGAAAGACTAGACTGGCTGAGTCTTCCAACCTTCATCCTTCTCCTGTGCCTGATGCTTCCTGCCCTCAAACATCAGACTCCATGTTCTTCAGCTTTTGGTCTCTTGGACTTACATCAGTGATTTGCCAGGGGTGTGTGGGCCTTTAGCCACAGACTGAAGGATGCACTGTCAGCTTCCCTACTTTTGAGGTTTTGGGACTGGCTTCCTTGATCCTCAGCTTGCAGACAGACTATTGTGGGACTTCACCTTGTGATCGTGTGAGTCAATACTCCTTAACAAACTCCATTTTTTTATATACATCTACCCTATTAGTTCTGTCCCTCTAGGGAACCCTGACTGATACAGGGTCCATGTGGTTACTTGTGCCACTCATGGGCACCCATGTAACTGATGGACGCTGCTGACTCTCCTCCTTTAACTACCAGTGTGTTCTCTTTTCATGTTGTCCACCAAAAAGAGCTACTTTAGAACTTTTCTTGTGTACCTCCTTCCACCTGACTTCCAAACGACCCATCTCCGTAATGCGTGTTCTACTCAGCTAGATTAAACCTGTGTTTCACGGACTCCTCTAGAGCAAATTCTGACATCAAATGTCCTAGATTTCCAGTGAATATAACTTGCATCCTTGCAAACTATAGCTAGCTGTATTAATTCCATTATCTCCACCACTGACTGATGTTAAATTGCATATGGCAACTTGCCATGACACAGCATGATTGGGTAGCCAGGAAGAATTTTTAAAAGTACTCCAAGATTTTTGAAGTATTTTTCTGCATCTGGATTTTCCCCTGGAATCATCTGGCTGTGCTTTATCAGATTAGGTCATGCCTAGGAAGAAAAGCATCCCCACCTCAAAAAGCATACCTCAAGGGCTTTGTTCGTGGTGAAAGGAGCATTTGATAAATCAAATACATTTGTGATTTTTGACCAGCAACTGTATTAGACTTTGGTAATTAGAAGAATCAGCGTGAAAAAGTGCGCATCATACAATCGAATGTCCCTGGTGAATCTGAGCAATTGGAACTACATCAAGCAACTTGATTAATCGAACAAAATGGATCCATCAGGGCTATTAGCGTTATCAGTGATTTATGCTTAAAGTAGCGCAATATTTCAGATGACTCTTGGGATCAGTTTTAAACACTAAAAACAAGTGCCTCCATCTGAAGGGGCAGTAGATTGCTCTAGGAAAGTTTCCCCACCATAGTAATGTACATATTCAGGTTAGCATATAAGCCAGGCCATCTCTCTCTCTCTCTCTCTCCCTGCCCCGCTTTTTGTTTCCCCTGGAAAAGAATAAAAGTTCATTAGCCTTCAAAAGAAAAAAAAGTCCATATCTAAAACATTTTTAATTCTGATTACTGCTTCCATTTGCCTTTTTTACCTGACTTGTCTTTTCAGTTTCAGACAGGCCACACTTTTTTGACCCATTTTGTACATTCTGTTCTTTAAGTTTAGATCAACAAAGGCATTTTAACAACAATGTGATTGTCAGTAAAAAATGACATCTGAAATTGAGTGGTAGGTGTATGTGTTGTGTGAATTTATTTCTGATGCAGAACAAAATGGATCTTGGTTTTCACAATTATATATCTGGACACATTCCCATTTGCACACATAGACAGTGTGGAGGGTTCAAAATGTATCACTGAAGAATGGGAGGGAGATGATCGAGTATCCTATTAGGAGGCAATGATGCATGGCTAACTTCATTAACTCCATCCAGTTGGCACAAACAGAATTATTGGATAGCCTGCCCTCAACAGAATATACATCTATTGAGAAAAATTTAAATCCAACACACAAAAATAACAGCAACTAAACAACAGGTTTACAAGAATTTCTTGTGCCTGTGTTTAATCTGCTACACATTGGGAAGGACGTTGGTCTGTGCGGGTTGTTAGTACACAGCCTATAGATGGTGTCTATGACTCAGCTGAAATCAGAAAACAACACTCACAAGAATGCATTTTTAATTATTGTGTTGCAATCAAGTGGGCATTGCAGAGTATTAGAAATGTATCTGTGGCCAGGTGCAGGGGCTCTCACCTGTAAGCCTAGCACTGTGAGAGGCCAAACCAGGTAGATTGCTTCAGCCCAGGAGTTCAACTGGGCAACATGGTGAAGCCCGGTCTCTACAAAAAAATTACAAAAAAAAAAAAAAAATAGCCAGGCATGGTGGCACATGCCTGTAGTCCTAGCTACTTTGGAGGCTGAGGTAGGAGGATCACCTGCTCAGGAGGTCGAGGCTGCCGTAAGCAGCCAGGATCACAGCACTGTATTCTAGCCTGGGCAACAAAGTGAGACCCTGTCCAAAAAGAAAAGAAATGTATTTGTTTTATGATTCCATTAGTTATAATGAGATATATGGACAAAATAATGTGGAAACACACTATTATTTTATTCTAATAAAATAAAATTATAAAGCCTTTTAGGTAAATACTAAAAATATTTATACATGTGCATATTCAATAACAATACCAAGTGGAATACAACAAAATAGGAGAGTTTTCCAGAAATTCTCATGAATACTGCATTGAGTTTTCCTTCCTTGTTTTCTGAACTTTTAAATGTAAAAATTCACTTGGAATTACACAATCGGCACATAAAATAGCTTAAGTGGAAGTTTTTAAAATTGGTACCAATATTACTATAGTCAGTCACCCCCATGTATGTGCCAATTAGCCAATTAGCCTTCTTTCTTGACTCTGCTCCTTGTGAATCATCCAATTTCCTTTTTTTTTTTTTTTAGACGAAGTCTCGCTCTTATTCCCCAGGCTGGAGTACAGTGGCGCCATCTCGGCTCACTGCAACCTCCTCCTCCCGGGTTCAAGCGATTCTCCTGCCTCAGTCTCCTGAGAAGCTGGGATTACAGGTGCCCGCCACCATGCCTGGCTAATTTTTGTATTTTTAGTAGAGACGGGGTTTCACCATGTTGGCCAGGCTGGTCTCCAACTCCTGACCTCAGGTGATCCACCCACCTCGGCCTCCCAAAGTGCTGGGATTACAGGCGTGAGCCACTGAGCCTGGCCTGAATCACCAAATTTTCAAGTTGCCTAATTTTTCTTCCTAACTAAGTCCAGTGGCCATTGCTACCATGGTGGTGGTGGGATGTTCTCCGCCCACGATTCAGGCATAGAACTCAGTGTTGATTTTTTTTCCCCCTAAGTCAAAGTGTTTACCTTGGCTTATTCCCAATATGCTTATTATTTTTAACTAAACCTAAAGAATCTTGTTTTTCTTTTCTCTACCTATTTCTATTTCCCACTTGGGACACCATTTTAAATCTTTCCTTCTAAGTAAATTTTGACATGCGGAGCAGCGTCCCACACTTCTGTCATTGATATTGAAGTCCAGAGCCAGGAATAATCACCTGCAGCCTTTGATTATAATTAATGTCTTAATCTTTGGTCCAGAGAAAGTTTGGAAAATATTGGATGCTCTATTCCCCTGGAGGTGTGCAGGGGATATTCCCATATTAAAGGGCCCTAGAAACTGAGCTTGAAATAAAGGAGGGTGGGGGGTGAGAAGTGAGAAGCAGAGACTTATTTAAGTTAGGGTTTTCCAAACTTTTTTGGCCAAAGGATCCATGCAAAAGTGTTGATCTTTTTTTTTCACACTTGTTAACGTCAAGTAAAACTGTGTTAGTTTTACAACATTTTAGAAAGTGATGCATTTTGCACTGAGTTTAAGAATTTTATGAATGAATTACTGTGGTTAAATGGTCTAACGCTGTCACCAGAATGGTTGTGAGAAAAGGATTACAAAAACAAAGGGGAACTTGGTCATCTTAATAATAAGCTTTCAAATTTCAAAAAATCTTTAATAGTTCTTAAACACAGAATACAAAGTCAGATGCATTCTAATTAGAGATTTAAAAAATTATAAATCCACGTAACTGTCGATTTCAGCCTCTGCATTATTTAGAAGCCTTTCACCCTCAGTTAATGTTTTTGATCTGCATGAAACCACCTAGCTATTTGAAAGAAGAGCTTTATGTCTAAAAGCTGTTTCAATTTTATCCCAGATGAGGCAAAACAGCAGCACGTTTCTGGGATCAGCAAGAGTTCCGGGATCATTTCATCTCATTAGCTCCTTGTGCCAAAGATCTTTCAGAAATTCTTGAACTGGAAGCTGGTGGTGATCTCATCCCTGTCAAGAATGTCACTGTTGATTTACTTAACATCTCTGGAGGTATTGTGGGTGACATTTCTTAATACATAAATTGGTGATAACAAAGTAATTCTAGCTACAAAGAGTTTGTTTTCCTGTTTTGTACACTCAGGAAAAATGAGCCCTAGAAGAGGAAACACTACAACTATGTGTCTTAGTCTACCATAGACTATGGATGAAGCAACAGAAATTTATTTATTCTACTTTTGGAGGCTAGAAGTCTGAGACCAGGGTGCCAGCATGGCCAGGTTCAGGTTGAACTGAATGATGTCCCCTCGAAATTCATCTTCATATGGTTGAAACTCTAACCTCCAATGCAACTGGATTTTGTAGATAGCTTTTGAAAAAGTAACTGATGTTAATAAGCTCATAGCAATGGGGTGCTAATCCAGTAAGACTGGTGTTCTCCTAAAAAGAAAGAGAGACACCAAGGATGTGCAGGCACAGAAGAAAGGACACAGAAGAAGGCAGCCATCTGCAAGCCGAGAAGAGAGGCCCTGGGGAAAGCAAGCCTGCTGACAACTTCATCTTGGATTCCCAGACTCCAGAACTGTGCGAAATAAACACCTGCTGTTTAAGCCTTTGAGTTCATGAAATGTTATGGCAGCCCCAGTGGACAAATGTACTCCTTCTCTCCTAAACATTTTTGATGATGCATGAGTGCTGATCTTGTGATCTCTTCTTACCTAGGTTTGGAGCCGCACCATGCTTCCTTAGAGAAAATACCCCAGAATAGTTCATCATCCATCTGATGAAGAACCTAATCTCTTGTTTAAGCACTCGTCCCAGCCTGCTAGTCAGCTATAGGACGTTTGCAAAGATGTTTCAGACCCCAGGGGCATCTATCAACCTCTTCCAGCTGTTTGCATGTTAAGCACTATATAGAAAGAAAAAGATGACACTGTTTGCCTCCAAGGAGCTTAAAATCATACCCAACAATAGATATTAATGACCTGACTTGAGATAATTTAGTGTATGTGTTGTTTTAGAATCTTTGAATGCCTTTCTAGTCCTCTGTTTCTAGAACAACCACAAAAACATGTGTGAACCCTTAGCATGGGGTCATTGAGCGAGGCTTCTTTCGCCCAGCTTTCAATTTGAGTTCTTTTGTAAACTTGGACTTTCCCAGTCTCTGTGGTCCTTGCTGCAGTTCTGGCATGATAGGGTTAGAATTAACCTTCTCATGTTCCTACAGCCGGGAAAGAGTGGTGAAGATGGAACCTTTCCTTCCAGCATTGGACATGCGCTGGAAAAGCGCTGCTCCTGTGGATGCTGCCTCCTGGCGGCACACAGGAGACTTGCACCCGTACTTTCAGGTGATGCCTCTAAAGTGGACCGTATATTAGTTCCTGCTGAGGCCAGCTGGCACCTCAGTACACCTTCCACGCTGTAAAACAATTAGCTTCACAGATGGTGCCGCCCTTCCATTGTTGGGTGCATTTTCTTTATTTAGCCATGGCAGTATGCTTCACATTGTTATCCGGTAAATAAGAGGCTTGACTTCTTTCATAAAATGTGTACCATGCTATGGAAGACGATATGGCTTACTTTACACTGGCCTGGCCTCATCAAGAATATTACGCTGAGGGCCGGGCGTGGTGGCTCAAGCCTGTAATCCCAGCACTTTGGGAGGCCGAGACGGGCGGATCACGAGGTCAGGAGATCGAGACCATCCTGACTAACACGTGAAACCCCATCTCTACTAAAAAATACAAAAAAAACAAAAAACAAAAAAAACTAGCCGGGCGAGGTGGCGGGCGCCTGTAGTCCCAGCTACTCAGGAGGCTGAGGCAGGAGAATGGCGGGAACCCAGGAGGCGGAGCTTGCAGTGAGCTGAGATCCGGCCACTGCACTCCAGCCTGGGCGACAGAGTGAGACTCCGTCTCAAAAAAAAAAAAAAAATTAGAATATTATGCTGAGTCTCAGGGAAAGTGTTACTCTCTGAAAGACTCATTATGTGTTCTTAGCGTGTGGTCCTTGCCCTGCGAACTCTCATAACCCTTACTCCAGTGGGCTCAGACACATTGGAAAACACTCCTCCTCCTCTGCGTTTTATACATTACGAATCATCATTTCACTTCTTGCCCTATTTAATAAACTAAAATTTTCTGAAATGTGAAATCCAAAGAGCTAGATTTTTAACGAAGTCTTCGTCTTTTCATTTCTAAGAGGAGGACAGTGTATAAACCCTGCATTTTACAGAGTGGCAATCCAATGGAATTGGAGTATCAGAGACAGCTTCGTAAACTGCAGGATCCATAAGACGTTGCCTGAAACCTTTGTTCTGTTGTGCATCTTGGTAATTTTTTCTCCAGAATTTCTGTTTTAGGAAGTGCTACAGAACCTGCCCAGTTTTTGCCTGCTCCAACCCCACCTGGCCGCTGTGGCCTGGCCCAGGAATGAGTTAAGTGGGCCCACCTAAGTCAGCTGTCATACCCTGTTCCTCTGCCCTTCAATCCCTCCCTGGTCTGTTCCATCCATCCAGCCTTGACTTCCAAGGATGAGTTTCTCTAAGATGTTTGGAGATGGCGGAAAAAGAATGCCAGATCACTCTATCAGTCGGTAAGCACTCTGGGCAGCCGTGTTCTGTAAAATACGAAGCCAAGTCCCAGACTGCCCGGGATGCCCACTCATCCCTGCATCCTTCCCAGGGTCTGGGTGTACAATGGCGCAGAGGTTCTCTTAACTTTTGACCAAAAGCTGTTTGAGTTGGACTTACATTACTTGCAACCTACACCTAACTAATAAGCAAATAATTAATATAAAATCTCACAGCCCACCCTGCCCAACAGACAGACCAACTGCCAACTGCACCGATTTCTACTCTTTTATAAGAAGCAAATATTTGTAGTGGAGTTACAGACCACTGCGATACTATTGCTGCTTCCTTTACACTAACACAATTTAAGGATGACATCACCATCATTTCTGGACATGTGTGAGCCGGTGGAGGTAATAATCCAAGCATCGTTCAGGATCTTGATAACACAGTTACTATATAATTGTTTAACTTATTGAGGGACTATCCAGGCCTATGAATTCTGTGTCAAGGGAACCTTGATTTCATTCATTAAGGCTATTTATTTCTCCCTTGGGGATTTTCCTCTCCCGCCCTCTAATTGAGCCACCCACCTGGGATTCCCAAAACATTCACTAAGAGGAGGCTGGAGGGGGAGTGAACCACATGCAGGTGGGGTTGAGAAACCAATCATGACTGCCCCAGAAGACTCACACAGCAGAAGCCTCTGAGTAATGCGGGAAAGACAGCTCAGCATTTTATCACGAGTCTGTGTTGAATTTGTGACAAGTGACTAAATGAAATCTTTGACTCATTCCTGGCAAATTAAAATGTTTTACAAAGCAGCACCTCTTTATGCCAAACACATTATTCTCATTGCCAAACGTAGTGTGTTTTCCAGAGCAGAAGAGCTTGGTGTCCCCATGGACAGAGGTAAGGTGCTGACCACTCTGGGCATTCCAGTTCATCTCATCATGTTGGAGCTCATGATGCTAAATGCACTTGTCATTTCTTCATTAGTAGATGAAAAATATAAAAATACAATGTGTTTTGGAATTAAACAGTGTTATTCCTCTTCAGGGAGTTCACTGCGATGAGTGTACAGTTGCAGACCTGGACATATGATATTGAACGTTCTATTTTGGCTCCTGGCCTTTCAGAAGTCAGAGGAAAGACAGTAAAATTGAATCGATTCATTCCTCAGAAAAGAGGGGAAAAAGTATATTTTAAGTCAGATTATGAAGAGCTACAATAAGTTAGTCCTGTTGATAATAAGAAATATTCTTGTTAGTACAGTAGTGTTCTAGAAGTTTGGGGACTCAAGCTGTTATTGAGGGAGGGGCCTCACTGAGGTTTTATGCTGCTTGGGAAATACAGGGAACCACCTTGGTCCCTTGGTTGAGTCATGAGGATGCTTGTGCTGTGACTTCTGTCATGGTGGGTGGCATGGGAGTGTCTGCAGCATAACAAAAGCAGAGCATTGGGTCAATGTGGTCACCTTTAAAGAGAAGATGAACCCCATTATGTTTTCTACACACTCAAAAGGGAATTCTTGAGAAGGGATGGGCTTTATTGTAGATATTGTATGAGATAAAGAGCTGCACTGTGGAAGGGAGGGTCCCTGTCCACCCACCCCAGCTTCCTTTCTGGCCCACCCTCTCCTTTCTCCCAGGCCTTGGCCAGCCGCCTCTGAGATCCTCACACACACCAAGCCTCCACCTGCCGCAGAAAATTCCTCCCTGGCATTGGCAGCTGGGGTGGGGTCTGGGACATTCACATTGCTGAAGACGGTGAGGATCCATCTCAGTAGCTTGGAAAGGAGAAATGGTGGGGGCAGAGACAGGAAATCTGGAAAAGGTGTAGGAAGGAAGATATTGATGAAGAGGAACAAGAAATGGGAATGGAGAGCTCGGCCATGTGCACTGCTCCACAAAGGCCTGGGAGCCTCACAGGACAACCTTGCAAAGGTCTGAGCGATGAAGCCTGGGACGCTGTACCTTCTGGAACCTGCAGGCGTCCAGCACGGGTCTGCTTTCAGAACAGCACGGATGTGCTCCTGGTAAAGGTACAGAAGGAGCTTCTCCTTCCTGCTCCAGGGAGAGGCTATGCTTGGGCTGCCCGCCTGGAGAAACACCAGGCTCCATGCCCTGATCTTGCTCTGGGCTCGCTGCTGACAGTGGGAACGCTGTACTTCAGGCCTGAGGGCTGGTTATGGAAATCCGTAAGGGCAGCTAGACTGTAAACAATCAGTAAGACGGGAACGCCAATCCCCCCCACCCCAAAAAAATGGAAGCCAACCAAATGAATATGCAAAAAGAGACAGGTTTTCATCTCTCTAGTGAACACCTAAACATGTCCATGAAAAAGTCACAGGTGAAACTTCCTGCACGTCCAATCTCTTAGGTCACAAAACTAGAGGGAAAAAGTCTATACGTGCTTTCTATTCCCTTTGGATAATAATAGGTTTGTGATATTAGCCGGACTATTAACTCCCTTGAGCCAATTTCCTTCACAGTTGATTGAAAAAAATGATGGTTCACATGGATATTAAAGGTCATGTGTTAGCTATACAGCACTGTGATACTGTACAGTGGAATCTGAAGTCCATTAAACACACTAATGCTTAATGAGCATTTACTATATGCCATGTATTTTGCTAAACTTTTAAAGGAACTTACTCATTTAATTTTCACAAAAAACTCATGGAGTAGGTTCTTTTATTTTATTTATTTATTTTTTTTTTTATTTTTAGATGGAGTCTAGCTCTGTCACCCAGGCTGGAGTGCAGTGGTGCGATCTTGGCTCACTGTAATTTCCGCTTCCTGGGTTCAGTGGGTTCAAGTGATTCTCCTGCCTTAGCATTTTATTTTGTTTTGTTTTTTTCTTTCTTTGATTTTTCTGTTTCAGAGAAGAGGAAAATTAGGCACAGAGAAGTAGAGTAACTTTCCTGAAGTAACTCAATATGTAAGAGAGCTAAGATCCTCAGCTAATCAACAAAAAATGGAGTCACATCCATTTAATAGGATAACAAATTCTAGAACTATTTTCTGTAGGGGTGCCAACAGCTTTATCTTTCTGTTAAATAACTTTTATAAGCCAATTAACTTAGAAACATCTCCACACATTTCAGTGTATCAAAACCTCCCCAGTAACTGAGGGTTGCAGTGTGTCTCATCAGGAATTTATAAAGCGCAGGTCAGTGGTGAAGCATGCGGGCTTGGCAGCAGGTGGCCCAATGCCAACGGCAGGCCTTGGGCAAACTACCTGATTACTCTGTGCTTCTGCTCTCTGTCTCATTTGTAAAACAAGACAAGAGAACCCATCACATGGATTTGTGAGGAGAAGAAAAGAGTTAACAAATTGCAACCACTTGGACCAGTACTCACCAGCACAGACAGCACGGCAAATATTATATGCCAAGCACTGCACACTCACGGATTGAACACTTAACATTATAAAAATAACAGGCACATACTTTTAGAAATAGTAATTAATAAGTCTAGTAATTTTATAAAATAGCAAATAATCAGTGTGACAGGATCCTCTCAGAGGCCTGCATGTGTCCTGACAGCTAGGACAGGGCCAGGTGGTGATCTAGGAAAATGTAGGAAGGAGAGACTCCTGAATAACCAGTGCTGGGGAGGACTCTGGAGGGAGGATGGACTCCTGAGTACCTAGTGCTGGAGAGGACTCGGCAGGAAAAGTGAACTCATGAGTATCTAGTGTTGGGGAGGACTCTGGATGGAGGGTGGACTCGTGAGTACCTAGTGCTGGAGAGGACTCTGCAGGATAAGTGGAGTCCTGAGTACTCAGTGCTGGAGAGGACTCTGGGTGGAGGGTGGACTCGTGAGTACCTAGTGCTGGGGAGGACTCTGGAGGGAGGAAGGAATTCTGAGTAACCAGTGCTGGAGAAGACTCTGGAGGAAGAATGGACTCTTGAGTTACCAGTGCTGGAGCTGGACTCTACAGGAAAGATGGTCTCTTGAGTAACCACCAGTGCTGGGGAGGACTCTGGAGAGAGGATGGACTTGTGAGTAACCAATGCTGAAGAGGACTGTACAGCAAGGATGGGCTTGTGAGTAAGCAGTGCTAGAGAGGACTCTGCAGGAAGGATGGACTAGCAAGTAACCAGTGCTGGAGAAGGGCTCTGGAGAGCGGATGGACTCGTGAGTAACAAGTGCTGGAGAGGACTCTACAGGAAGGATGAACTCATGAGTATCCGGTGCTGGAGAGGACTCTGGAGGAAAGATGGACCTGTGAGTACCCAGTGCTGGAGAGGACTCTGGAGGAAAGATGGACCCGTGAGTACCCAGTGCTGGAGAGGACTCTGGAGGAAAGATGGACCTGTGAGTACCCAGTGCTGGAGAGGACTCTGCAAGGAGGAAGGATTCATAAGTAACTGCTGCTGGAGAGAACAATTTCATTTCAGGAAAATTTTCTCATAGATGCTCATTCCCATAAGCTAATATCTCTAATTATCTCATTCCCATAAGCTAATATCTCTAATAACACACATTCATGATTGTAAATATCGTTAGAATACATAATACCTGCAGTACCTATATAACACTTGTATGTTTGTGTATATATTTGAGTACAAAATATACATAAGGACATAATGTATGCAGAAGTTTTTGTAATCATGAAAACAGGAAATAATCCAATGCCAAATAAAAGGGGAAGGTTAAGTAAATGTTGGTCTCTTTGTCCACTCTCTGAAACACTAGAATGAGGAAAATGCAGGGATCTTGGACCTTGGACAACGGCTGGGAATTTTGACTCCTTGTAAAACTATTTCCAGGATCCAGCCTGTACATGCTGCCATGAAGGTTTGGATCTATACATAAATATTATTGTATAAAATGGTTTGAGTTGCCATGTGGAAAAAGAGACACAAATATTCCGGATTCAGTCTCTGTTACTCTTACATTTCTGTGTTTGTGTTAACTTACCTCTTACCTGGGCAGTTGAATGCAGGTGGCAGGCAGTGCCATCCTCCCCCTTCTTTTGGATTCCCTACCCCAGCGCCTGGACGACTGTTGGACATGGGACAGACTTTTTGACTGATTATTTTGTTCATCTGTTATTTATGGTACGTCTTATTTTGGGGAGCACTCTTTGTTACCTTGGAAGGCTTGGAACCCTCCTTGGGTGTGAACTTCTGAGAGGATGCAGGCGTCTCCTCCTGTCCGGGAGGCAGTATGTCTCGCCTTGGGATTCACCCTTTGGCATTCATTCTTCAGTGTTCTAAGCCCAGGCCCTTGCTTCTCAAAAGCTGATTCCACAAGCGCCTGCTGCTGAACACTTAGCACAGAGACCTGGGCGACAGGAGGCCGGCAGCCTGGGCCGCAGGCAGGGCTCCTAACCAATGCTTGCATGTTGTCTTTTGTATTAATGAGTTATTTTATTTTCTGAATTCTGGTGCTTGGACATTTGGGGTCTTACTGACCCTGGAGGGACTGCCCTTGCCAGAATGAGCTGGTTCTTGGAACCCAGGGCTGTGCTTTCCAAATCAAACCAACCACCTGGAGTCCACGCTCCAATCACCTTCTCTGTGGCCCTCACACTCCAGGCCACCATGCACCTGCCCAAATCACCCCAGGCCAGGGACCAGACAAGAAGGGGCAGCCTCCCAGCCCTGAGCCTGCGGAGATGGTTCAGATTAGCTGATCTGAGCCTGCTCTGGCCGGCGCTCCCCTCTCTCCCTTGGCCACCTGGTTGGCTGTGCGTCTCTGTGTGGCCAGGCGTGACTCCTCTGTCCAGGGATCTGCGAGGATAAACTTCTTTCTTCATGACATCTTTTCTGTGTGTGAGAGTCCCATCATCCCTAACTTAAAAAATTCCAGGTACCATGAAAACGCCTTTGGCTTACTTGAGGCATAGTTCTCTCTATGCCTCAAGCCCCAGGTATGACCTTCCTTCTGGTACTTCCCAGGCTCTTTCTCGCATTTCTTTTAGAAGTTGCCAATTCCCTTCCCCTCTCTGGCTCTCCTGGTTTTCCCAGTCCTGTGGGTCCCTGGCGCCCTGGGCAGCCACTCCAGTGCTGGCCCTGGGTCATGACCAGCTCCTCCCGCAGTGCGGGGCCTCCCTGCACCACCGTGGCTGTCCTGGACTGCAGGTCCCCATCACGGTGCTCCCAGCCGATGGGTGATGCTCCCAGCTCTACCTGGATGCTTGGTGTGGCTCAAGGCCAGCATTTACAAATGGCTGTAAGAACAGGCACCACTCTGCAGGGGGGAGAGTGTGACAAGCAAATTCTCACCTCTAATCCCCTCCGCTACAGTATCCCTTCTCCTGTTGACAGCCCAGATTGTTAGCGTTGAATAAGATGCAGTGTTTGCTGGTGAAGCAGGGTGACTATAGTCAACAATAATTCAACTGTACATTTTAAAAATAACAAAGTGTGACTGGATTGTTTGTAACACAAAGGATGGATGCTTGAGGGGATGGGGTTTTTTCATGTGGTTAGAACACTTTCATGCCTGTATCAAAACGTCTCATGTACCCCATAAATATATACTTCTACTATGTACCCACAAAAATTAAAATAAAAAAATTGAACGACGAAAGAACCACAGAAACCAGATTGTTAGCACCTGAGGACTGAGGGCCCGGCTGACCTGCAGTGCGTACAGCAGCCCCTAGGTGGCAGCACAGCACCGGTCGCCCGGAGGGTACAAGTGGCAGCTCTCCTGGGTCCAGGGTCCTCAGGGCAGGAGGGTCCCCGAGTGTCCCCAGGCCCTGCAGCCTGGGCAGCCGCGCGGGCGCTGTCTCCAGAGGGGAGGGGACCCAACGCCTCAGGAGTGGACCGAAGCTGGAAAAACAAACAAAATAAACACCGAGCTTTTCCTGAGAAGGATTCCCAGCCAAGGAAGGGGGGTGCTGCGATGGGACTCGGGGATGCCTGGTGGGCCAGAGAAAGGTTCTGCCGGGTGGCCTTCAAAGAGGCCTTGGAAGAGTCCACCCAGGAGCACCAGCAACTGAAGATGGAGAAGAAGAAGCTGCCGCAGGCCGGAGGTCAGAGCATCTCCACGGGGAAGCCAAGTCAGGGAGAGGCCACCGGCTCGGGAGAGGCAGGGAGAGGCCAGGGCGTCCGCTGTGGTCACTGGACGGCTGGTCCATGGCAGGGGAATCTCCGGAGACGCACCGGCCGCCACGGCTCATAGAACTTAGCGCAGAGAAAGAGCGAGGACTCGCTGAAGACTCGGGTTCCGCGCACCCCGCGCCCTGCCTCACCGGAGGCCTCTGCCTTTGCAGGGGGACAGCGATGTGTTCCCAAATAGCTCATGGGTTCTACTCAGTGATCCGTTTTAAGAAAACTGTTAGAAATCTCAGCCTAGCACTGAAATGTGAGTGCCGGTTAGCATGACTTTTAAGGATCTTAACAAAAACACGGACTGATTTTTACAGAGAAGTGAGAGAAAACGTTATTATTGCTATCGTGTGCCAACTCAATAAGGCACTGTGGCATTTGTTTTGTTAGTAATGTGCCTCAGAGAAAAATACTTATTATTTTTATTATTTGACATAGTTAGCAATTGGGCAGGGGCCGCGCTGCCTCCTCCGTTCAGCTGTTGTGGCCTGGAACCCACTGTACTTGGCTCTGCATCTGACCCCTAAAGTGAAGTCTATAAAAGATTCTTCAATTGAGTTCAAACTGAGTACAGAAATCAATTACTTTTCAAATACCCACTGCAACAATTAATCCAAAGCTGCACTGCTGAGCTCCGTTCACTGGGCCCAGCTCTGTGCGCAGCTGGGAAGCAGGGAAATCCTGATGCTGTGGAATTAAACAGGAGCTGGAGTGAGTTTGGGAAGGACAAGAATTTTCTACGCCAGCATGGTTGTTACCCGGTAAGGTGAAGTGGCAAGGCCGTGAGGCACAGAAAACGTGTTTTTTGTGTCAGCTCTTCTGTTAATGAGGCCTGTCTCAGTTTCCCCGTTATATTCTGCTCAAGCTTCTACCCCAATGGGGTGTGTCTCTAGTCTGAGACTTACTTATAACTATATTGTTTCTTACTCAAATTACACCCTCCATCCCGGAACTCAAGAGATGCACAAAACAGATGAGGAAAACAACTGCTTAGTTCTAGGAAACCATGGGCAGCACCCCTGAACTGTGCAAAACAGTTCTCACCCAAAAACCACGTTTTCTGTGCCCCATGGCCTTGCCGATTCACCACACTGGGTAATGACCATGCTCGTGTGGAAAATTCCTGTCCCTCACAAACTCACTCCAGCTCCCATTTAATTCCATACCCTTAGAAGGATTTCCCTGCTTCCCAGCTGCGCACAGAGCTGGGACCAGTGGGCAGAGCTCAGCAGTGAGGCTTTGGATTAATTGTCGCAGTGGGTATTTGAAAAATAATTGAGCTTTTTATTGATGGAAAGGTTGTTTTAGGCTGGTCGCAGTGGTTCATGCCTGTAATCCCAGCACTTTGGGAGGCCGAGGTGGGTGGATCATGAGGTCAGGAGACCCAGACCATCCTGGCCAACAGGGTGAAACCCTGTCTCTACTAAAAATACAAAAATTAGCCGGGCATGGTGGTGCACACTTGTAGTCCCAGCTACTTGGGAGGCTGAGGCAGGAGAATCGCTTGAACCCAGGAGGCGGAGGTTTCAGTGAGCCAAGGTCGCACCACTGCTCTCCAGCCTGGGTGACAGAGTGAGACTCTATCTCCAAAAAAAAAGAAAGAAAGAAAAGAAATACTGTTTTATATTATAAATGCTTTCATTCTTTTGTTGCCCTAAGATGTTTAAGCACATTTTGTCCATAAAGATTGTACATACAAATTAGAAAGCAGGGCAGAAGCAATGACATAAAACTTAGAAATGTAAAAAGTCATGACACAGTGTTTGTGACAACCTGTTCAAGGAATCAGGGACTCAGTGGATATACTGACTGTGTCTACAACACTATAATTTGCATAATCATAGCACATTGATTTAGACGTGTTTGATAAACACTAAGGCTTGCCTAGGTGTCTCGCCTCACCAACATGGCTGAAGTGATGTAAAAAAAAATAATAATTGGTAGCTGGGCACAGTGGCTCACACCTGTAATCCCAGCGCTTTGGGAGGCCGAGGCAGACAGATTGCCTGAGGTCAGGAGTTCAAGACCAGCCTGGCCAATGTGGTGAAACCCCATCTCTACTAAAAATACAAAAATCAGCCGGGCATGGTGGGCATACCTGTGGTCCCAGCTAGTCAGGAGGCTGAGGCAGAAGAATTGCTTTAACCCAAGAAGCGGAGGTTGCAGTGAGCTGAGATAGTGCCACTGCACTCCAGCCTGGGTGACAGAGTGAGACTCCATCTCAAAAAAAAAAAAAGAAAAAAATTGGTTATCTTACCCTTGAGAAACTTTTACCAGGATTACTGCTTGTGGTTAATAGATTTCATTTACATAAAATTTTTAGATATGGAAAAATGTGATTCACCTGCAGTGTCACATGGAAGGAAACATGATCTTTATTATCCTGGCAGGAAGTAGGCCCACCCTCTGCTCTGCAGGGAGGCAATTTCTGTGCGCTGTAAGGTGGTTTGTTATGCAGATAGCCTTGAAAAGATGATCTGGAACAAAAAGTCAGTGTCTCTCCTGGCAAGATGTGCAGAAGCATAAGAGACAGGTGGAGAATCGTCTGGTCTCCCCGTATCTACGTGTGATGCCTCAGAGTCATGGGCATGAAGAACTCATTGGCTAGGACTTTTGAATGTGTGTATAAATGAATCCCAGGCTGGAGATGACAGAGATTCGTGATGGTGGCCTGACAGGCAAGCACACGAGCTCTGTGCCTCCAGCCCTTCTCATGTTCAAGTTGCAGGCTGAGAATATAACACAGAAATCCATCTGTGTGTCAGCTGTTCAGACATCTGGCTGCATCTATCCTTGGGGCATTTACAAGTTTGGTGTGCAACACTTGGAGAGTGCCCGTGCACGCATGCCCATAGTATTTTTGGCCCCAAGTGCTGGCATCACCTCACAGTCCCCTGGCTACTGCCCCTGGGCAACACCAGCTCTGGAGGGATTATGCCACATCCTGGCCATCCAACATCTAGGACCTGAGTCATTTGATCAAGTTGACTTTCCCCAGCAGTAGGAAATGCTGCTTTAGACCGTCAGGAGGAAGGAGCAGAGTTGGGCTGAGCGCTCTGGAAAGAGTCAGCTTCAGGTGTGTGCTGTCACCACCGAGTTGTTTTGTCTTTGCTGAAGTAGACAAAGTGCCTCTCCAAGATGTTTATGCTGCACTTCACAATAGTGGTGACGTCCCCGAATGAAGGTCCTGAAACCTGGCGGATTTTCATTGCTGTTACATTGGCAACTTGCCATAATACAGAGAAAAACTTTGTCTTGTAAGATCCAGTGTGGTCTCACATGACTGGATCACTTTGCATATAATGTGGCACATGCCAGCAGACTGCACAATGTTCTCAATGACAAAGGCAACTTCTTCTTTATGCTTTTATGCCTTGGGGTGGCACCAATTGCTTGAAACACCTCCCTAGGAGGTGACTTTGACCTCTTTAAATCTTTTAATTTGAAGATGACTCTCAAAGAGGAACATTGAGAGATTCTCCTTTATTGTGTTCTGAAATTCCATCCTGAAACTTCTTTTTGCAGGAAGTTACGTGCTCAGATATAAGGGGTTTGGCTGTTGATCTGTGCATTTGTGTATATTCTTCTGAAAGCAATGACTTCACTCTCACTAGCACATATGTGAATAAGCAGTTGCAGCTTGAACAAAGTAGGAACAAGAAACCAGTCAGAGGGTTCTGTTTGGACTTTCAGGAACAACAACATCAAGGACAACCCGTAACAGGGGTTAAAATGGAAATAGCATGCTTTATGCTTACAAAGAAAGCCAGTAAAGCCTTCTGCTACTCTTAAGCAGTTTCAACAGATGCACCCTTTAGTGTTGCAGAAAATAGCCCAGAATCATGATTTAAACAACACTGGAAGACAGTGTGTCAGTGACTTGCATGTTAGAAGATGACACTGCAGACACATGTGTTCAAGAATAGTGTATTTGTACCAAATGCTGCTTTTTTCATTCCCTCCTTTACTCATCTTGTCTTAAACCCTGTCCAGGAGGCAGGCACTTGGATGAAGCGATGATGTTGACAAGAAGGGCACTCCTCTGGGGCTGAAGCTCAGTGCAGGGATTCTCAAAGCTGTGGAGGACCTCGATTCAGGATTGTGAGTAAAAGCCAGAGGAGGCAGAGGCTGCTGAAGGAACAGGTGGAGCATGGCTACCCGAGGCCCTGGACCGAGAAGGATGACGTCTAAACTAAGATTTGAAGGAAGTGGTACTTATGCTGGAAAAGAGGACAAGAAAGCAAGCCACCAGGGAGAAGATCTCATATAGACGTACTATATCTTCTGTGTGTTTCTAGAATACTGACAAATCATTAAAAGAGAGAAGCTGCACTGATGACATCCTTGATCTCTGTTTCAGGAAATGGACTATTTTTCTGGCAGGGAAAGTGAAAGATAGCAGTGTAAAAAGAAGATTAATGTTGTACCTACTGAATTAGAGGGTTATAGAAAAACGTGATGGGCATCATCTCACTGAGTTCTCATGACGCATCTCAATGACAATCACTGTGGTCACGGCAGTTCTGAAGGCCAGAGCCAAATCACTTCCCCAGGACAGTGTCTGGCTCTGTGTTGGCATCCTGTCTGGATTCAAACACACACACACATACCTCATGCCAACATCTGGAGAGGTTCCCACTCTTTGGGTGTTCCTGTCTGAAGCTTTTCAAAATAAAATCTGAACTTATTTGTACATAGAATGCATTTTAGTCCCACGGTACTGGTAAACATAAATTAAGAAACCCTAAGACCTCCCTGGCTTCTAAAGAATCAGAGTTTCTTTTTTATTCACAAGGATGTAGGTGGACAGGCCTCATCCTTTCTGCAGTGACTCATGGACAGGAGCTGTCTTGAGGGTCCACCATCGTCAGAGGGAAAGAGCCTCCAAGGTCATTACAGAAAGGGACAATGTCCAAAGGACCTTGTGGAAGATTTTCATTAGTCCCACCATTGGTGAAGGGCATTGGCCACCCATTGACTGGGGCTCAGCCGCAGGGAGCTGCCCACAGCTGTGGGCTGGTTTGGGGACATGCCCTCTACTGCACAAGGACATTGCTGAACTAGGCTTGCCATGCATGGCCTTTACATACAGATCAACAAATAGAGGACTATTTTGACAATATCAACATATAAAAATAAATAAGATGATGTGAGACTATTACATATATTCATAAACATTTGAAGATCTGTTCTCTGAATTTCCTACCTAAAGAAAAATGTCTACAAGGTAGTTAATTGCTTTTAGCCAGGGTTCTATTTTGACTGCCAACCAACCCCCTGCCTGAAATGTGAATTGTTAGAAAATTCAGGCATCTGTTAAGGAAAATAAGGAAGTCATATGTCTTTTCCTTGGATACGGCATGAAAGCCACACATTTTTCTATTACATTTTTACTGAAAATATAAAAGGTGAGAGGTATAATTGTCCAATAATTTTAGGAGTGTCTGTTTACGTGGAGAAATTGGTGAGGCTGGCACTCGCCGTGGCACAGTGTACTTCTTGGGCAGAGCATGAGGGAGCCAGAGGGTGTCCTGGCTTTGGCTTGGTGGGGCGTGGCTGTCTCTGGACTGTTAGGAAGGCACTGGGGCAGAAGCAAAGGCACGTGCTCTGCCCTGGCAGGGGTGCTTTCCAATTTGAAGGAAGCCACTGAAAACCTAGGGGTAGGTTGGAAATAAAAAAAAAAATAAGAAAAACAACCAAGGGCCGAGGGACGGGAAAAATCCATTTGGCTGCAATGGAATTCAGAGCTGGAGTCAGGGTTGGTCTTTGCCCAAGGAGGTCCTCAGGTTGTAGTGACAGGGCCTCCTGGGAGGGCTTCATCTTCTCCCCTGAGTCCCACAAAACCCTGGAAGGTGTTCCTGGGGCAGTCCACGTTCATCCGAGGGCACAAAAGCTTCCTGGAGCACTTCCCAGCCCCAGAGCTGCTGATGGAGGGCGTGGGGTTCCATGAGCATGCAAGCCTTTCCTGGTCATCAACCCTAATGTCCCGCCTGGAGGAAGAGCTGAGCCACGTGGAGAGAATGTGCACACTCCTCTTTTTCCTCACTCTTGTTTCCAGTAGCTGACCCCTTCCTGCAAGGACAAAATCGAAACAACAACAAAACACTATTGTTTCTCAGAAATGACTTTCTAGTTGGCATAAGTTCCTCCAGGTTCCTTCACATTATTGCAAATGACAGAATGTTCTTTGTTTTCAAGGCAGAGTAGTAAAACATTGTGTATATGTACCACATTTTCTTTACTCATTTTCTCATGATGCACACTTAGGTTGATCCATATCTTGCCTATTCACCAAGAATTTGGCTGGTGTTGCAATGAGCATGGGAGTTTAGGTATTCCTTTGACAGATTGATTCAATTCCTTTGAATATATACCCAGATGTGGGCTTGCCAGATAATATGGTAGTTCTATTTTTTTATTTTCTGAGCTCAAGCACAGAAAGACAAATATAGTACCACATAATCACACTTACATGTGGAATGTAAAACAGTTGAACTCCTAGTAGAGTGAAGATCCCCTGGGGATGGGGGAAAGGGGAAAGACTGGGAGACGTAGGTCACAGGGTACAAAGTTTTAGCTAGACAAGAGAAGTAAGTTTTAAGATCTGTTGCACAGAAAGTTGACTATAGTCAACAGTAACATATTGTTATTTCAAATAATTGAGAGAGTAAATTTCAAAGGTCTCACCACAAAAAGAGAATAAGTAAGCAAGGTAAGGAATATGTTAATTCACTTGATTTAATCATTTACATTATTTACACATATCAAAACATCACATTGTACCCCATGAATGCATGCAATTATTTATTTGTCAATCAAAAATAGTATTAATAAAAAATTACTTTCTTGGGATGCTGAGGCGGGAGGATCATTTGAGCCCAGGAGTTTGAGGTAACAGTGAGCTATAATCAGCCACTGCACTCCAGCCTGGACAACAGGACAAGACTTTGTCTCAAAAAAAAAAAAAAGACTTTCAAAATTGCACAGTGACATGAATGATATAATGTTGAAACCAACAGGGTATGCATAAGAGTTTTGTCAACACTGTCCTGCTTCTTCTGAAGTGGACCAGTGTCATAAAGATGACCAAAGACTCCTTGTATACATCCCGGCTTCATCTTCCCCATAAACCATCTTTGGGGGAGTGAGCTAAACTTTTGTTTTGTCTTAAAATATGTATAGTTTTCCACTGCTGTGCCAGGCAGAATTCAGATGATTTCTCATCCATGATCTTATTTAATTCTTAGAATAAATCCATGGCTCTTACATTACCAATTTAAAAGTGCAAGCATCTACATGTGAAAGGATTTCACCCTGGGGTGAAAAGACTAATTCATTGAAGAGGAAGCCATCAAAACCAAGATGCTGCAAAACTTCTCCATGAAACTTTTAATTCCATTTGCCTTTTCTAAATTGAAACTTGTTCATTTTTAAGAAACTGAAATGAAGTCATTTATAAATACATTATTTATAGAAACTTTGAATTAGTAAATATGACAGTAATAGCCTAAATTTGTACAGCAATTTATGATTTTAGAAACAACTACACAAATATTAACTCAGTCGATATTATGAAAAGTCTTTGTGACTCATTTACAAGTAAGCATTTTAAAATGGTATGTATTTAGGTAGAACATGCTGTTGAGGTCTAAAAATTCACAGTGAAATGGTTGCTACAGTTAAGCAAATTAACCTATACATCACCTTTCAGCATTATCCCTGTTTTTGTGGTACGAGCACCTGAAATCATTCTCTTATCGAGTTTCCAATACACAGCACATTATTTACCATAGTCCTCAGGCTGTGCATTAGATCTCCAGGTTTATTCATTCTTCATAAGCAAAAGCGTTGTACCTTTTTTTTTCTTTTTTTTTTTTTTGACAGAATCTCACTCTGTCACCCAGGCTGGAGTGTAGTGGTGCGATCTCGGCTCACCGCAACCTCCGCCTCCTGGGTTCAAGCAATTCTCTGCCCCATCCTCCCGAGTAGCTGGGACTACAGGTGCCCGCCACCATGTCTGGCTAATTTTTGTATTTTTAGTAGAGATGGGGGTTCACCGTCTTGGCCAGGCTGGTCTTGAACTCTTGACCTCATGATCCACCCGCTTCAGCCTCCCAAAGTGCTGGGATTACAGGTGTGAGCCACTGCACCTGGCCTAAAAGTGCTGTACCTTCTGACCTACATCTCTCTGTTTCCTTCTCCTCCCTGCCCCTGGTTACCACTGTTCTATTCTCTGTTTAACATATTCAACCTTTTTTTTTTTTTTAAGATTCACATATAAGTAAGATTATATGGCACTTTAATCTTATATATACCACGTCTGAGTATATATTCAAAGGAATTGAATCAATCTGTCAAAGGAATACCTAAACTCCCATGCTCATTGCAACACCAGCCAAATTCTTGGTGAATAGGCAAGATATGGATCAACCTAAGTGTGCATCATGAGAAAATGAGTAAAGAAAATGTGGTACATATACACAATGTTTTACTACTCTGCCTTGAAAACAAAGAACTATATCTGGGTTATTTCACTTAGCATAATGTCATCCAGGTTAATCCATGTTGTCACAAATGGCAGGATCTGCTTCTTTAGTAAGGCTGCATAGTATTCTGTTGTGTTCATTCATATACCACCATTTCTCTATCCCTTCATCTGTTGACAGATGCTTAGGTTGTTTCTATATCTTGGGTATTGTGAATAATGGGGGAAGGAATATGAGAATGCAGACAGCTCTCCAAGATGCTGGTTTAATTTCCTTTGTGTATATACCCAGCAGATAAATCATTGTGGCATATGGTAGTTTTGTCTTCAATTTTTTGAAGAATCTCCATACTGTTTTCCATAATGACTGCACCAATCCCTATGAAAATTCCAGTGGTGTTTTTCACAGAAGTAGAAAAATACCTAAAATTTATATGGAACCAAAAGGTCCCAAATAGCCAAGGCAATTTTGAGGGAAAAAAAAATGTTGAATGCATTACACGTGCTGATTTCAAATTATATTACAAAGCTATAGTAATCAAAACAGTGTGGTACTAAGAGTATGGTAATGTTTTAGACACATAGACCAATGAAACAGAATAGAAAGCCCAGAAATAAACCATACAGTTAGCTAATTTTTGACAATGCCACCAAGAAGACAAATGGGAAAATAATAGTCTCTTCAAAAAATCATGCTGGGAAAACAATGTCCACTTACAAAAATAAATAAATAAATAAATAAATTAGGCCTTTATTCTACATTACAGACAAAATCAACTCTAAATGGATTAAAGACATTACTTTCGAGGCCTGAAACACTAAAACTCCTAAAAGAAAGCATAGGAAAGAAGCTCCTTGACATTGGCAGTCATCAATAATGATTTTAAAAAATTACACCAAAAGCTCAGGCAACAAACATAAAAATAAAGTGGAACTATATCAAGCTGAAAAGCTGCTGCACTATGAAAGAAACAATCAACAATCAAAAGACAGCTTACAAACTGGAGAAAATATTTGCAAATCATATATCTGAAGAAGGATTAATATCCAAAATATATAAGCAACTCACACGACTCAATAGCAAAAAGAATAATAACTGGATTAAAAACAGTCTCCAAAGAAGACATGCAAATGGCCAACAGGTATGTAGAAAGATGCTCAAAAGCACTAATAAAGAAATACAAATACAAATCAAACCCACAGCAAAATACCACTTCACACCTGTTAGGATGGTGGTTGTCAAAAAGACAATGGATAGCAAGAGTTGGCAAAGCTATGCAAGGCTTGTATACTATTGGTGGGAACATACATTGGTACAAGTCAGCATTTTGAATTACATGATTACAAATCGGAGGACTTGAGCAATTCTAGTTAGATATAATAGTATCATCTGAATGTTTCTCCTTTGTATATCAATAAGAAAATAATATTTAAATAATTTATTAAAGCATAACATGAGGATCACTGTGTACATGTTCCTGTTTCACAGAAGGAGCATATCCTGGTGACCTCTACCTGGGTCAGGAAAATCAGCAGCAGCATCCTGGAAACTTCCTTACATCTCCAACCTGCATTACCCATTTAGGTCTCTTTTTGGACTTCTTATAAATTAGATGATACAACATGTCCTCTTGTGTCTAGCATCTCTTATTCAAACTTTTATGAGTGAAATTCCTTTTGGTTGTTGTAAGAATCACTAACCAAAGTCTTTGTACAAATTTCTACTCTATCAGTAGAAATAAGCAGTGCGGTTGTTACACAACCACAGCATCACACAGTATTGCCTAGTGCATCATATACATTATATAATGGTTCACATAGATCACATATAGTAGTATTAAGTATAATATACCATATACAGTGAATGCATGTAATATAGTTTGGTTTATATGTGTGACTATGTGTGTGTGTGTGTATATATACACACACATATATATACAGTGCATATATATATATACAGTGCGTGTGTGTGTGTGTATATATATATATAAACATACTTTTGTTCTGGAAGATTTCAAACATGTATGACAATAGGCAGAATGGTATACTAAACTTCAATATACCATTGTGCTGTGACAACAACTTGGACACTGTGGCCAATCCTGTCCTGTGCAACCTTCATTCCACTTGCCCATTCTTTTATTAATTTGAAGCAAATATTCCAGAGTGTGTCTGTGAAGATGGATTTAAAAATTACTACATAATTATGTTAAAATAAATAATTCCTTAATACCAGTGAATAGCCAGTGTTCATATTTCCAATATTTTCATTAATGTGCTTGTTTGGTTTTTAGAGTTTATTTGTATCAGAATCCAAATTAGTTCCAACATTTTGATTAATTGGTATATCTTTTAATACCCCTACAAATTCTTTTTGAACTCTTTTTTCCTAGCTATTTTGTCTTTGGAGAAATTTGTTATTTGTCCTGCAGAATTTGTATAGCTTCCAGTTTGCTAATTGCATTTCTATGGTGCAATTGAAATGTTCCTCTGCCTTCTGCATTTCCTGAAATTTGTTAGGTGACACACATACGTATATGTACATAGATATATGAATATACAGATATGTGAAATTTCTCAAGATCAAAATTTAGTCTGAGTCACTAACGTTAAGAAAACCCGGACCAATAGAGACAGTGACACCATGAAGAGAGAGTTCTCACACTGCGTGCCTGGTAACAGAAAAGACTACAAAAACCACACACTTGCACAAAGGTCATCTCAACCTTGCAAAAAAATACTTCTGCAAGGACATCTGCCCAGCAACTGCCTGTCCAACCTTGCACTGGAACCACATTTGTTATTGATCTTTGTAGCCAAAAATAATTATTCCAAAACAATTATGTAATCTTTTCTCTTTAAAAACCCCTGTCTTACTTTATCTCCCTGCATAGGCGCATAGTTTGCTATGGTGCACATATTCTCATTGTAATGCTTTATTCCCAGATAAACACATTTTTCTTCTAGACAGCCTTTGTCTGTTATCTCAGTTGACATATACACATGCATACATACGCACATACATACATATCATACTCATACACACACATGCATACACACAAGTATGCATCCATGTATTATGACATGTTTTATACATATTTTTTCTGTCTTTTTGCTAGACTACTTTGCAGGAGATGTTATGCCTCCTATGCAATTAGTGTCCCAGCCTCCAATGACTTTCAAATTATCTCCCTTCTTTCCTGGGGCTGCCAGGGTACTCACTTCTCTGAACCCTCCTCCCCTTAAACTTGCTCTCAGGAGAGAACCTGTCCAGGTGTGGTGACTGGTGTGATGGGTAATTTTATGTGTGAACTTGGCTCAGCTGTGGTGCTCAGCTGATTGGTCCAACCTCAGTCTAAACATGACTGGGGAGGTTAGTTAATAACAGCAGAAGTTAATAACATTAAAATTAAAATACATTAAGTAAAGCAGTTTACCCATCATAATGTGGGTGAACCTCATTTAATTTATCAAAGGCCTTACAAGGCGGAGGTTTCCCAAATAAGAAGGAATTTGGCCTCAAGATTCCAACAGCGGAACCCTGCCTGAGTTTCCAGCCTGCTGCCCTGAGGATTTTGGACTCAAGAAGTCCACGTCGAATCGTACCTGCATCCCCATGCTGTTGGACTGCCCATGGGATTTCGGACTTGCCAGCTCCCACAATTGCATGAGATTATTCTTTAAAACAATTCCTCTCTTTCTTTATCTCTGTTTCTACATACACACACACACTCTCTCTCTCTCTCTCTCTCACACACACACACATATATATATCCTTCTATATATCCTCTATATATCATCTCTCTATAGATAGATAGATAGATAGATAGATAGATAGATAGATAGATAGGTAGATATGATCTTTCCCCTACATGCAAGCGGCCTGTGTCAAGGTCCTGGATGCCTCCTTGTGAGGAGCCTCTCTCTATCTCTCTCTCTCTCTCTCTCTCTCTCTCTCTCTCTATATATATATATATATATATATATATATATATATATAAAATATATATATCCATATATATCTCTTTATATATCCTTATACATATCTCCATACATATATATCCATGTATATGGATATATAAGGCTATATGAGGATATATATAGAGAGAGAGACAGATTGGACCTGATGCTTCCCAGATGTTCTTGCTTGCACTCATACCTCTCACTCCTCAGTGTTGCACCCATTCCTGCTCACAGGAAAAAATGACTTTTTGTATAAAGATCTTTCCCCCACAGGCAAGCCGCAGGTGCCAAGGTTCCAGATGCCTCCTTGTGAGGAGCCTGCCTCGCATGAATGCAAATCAATGATTTTTTCCTCAGATCTGCACAAGACATGTTTGATGGAGTTCTATGTTTCTTTAGGTCCTGAAGAGACACACACATTCCATTATGGGGAAAAAAATATATATGTATATATATATAGAGAGAGAGAGAGAGAGAGAGAGAGACAGCGACAGAGAGAGACAGAGAGAGAGAGAGAGTGAGTGAGAGAGAGGGAGAGTACATACTCCCTCATTTATGTATATATCCTATTGGTTCTCTCTGGACAATTCTACCTAACATAGCTAATGCAAGTAATTGACTAGTTGTATGTCTGTTTCTCAAAGGGAGACACAAAACTTTGAGCTAAAGTAATAAATCTCTAACTAACTGTGGGACTGGAGCGTCGGTGGGAAGTCAGAAGCACACATCTCTTGGACCCCGCTGTTCTGAAGTCATCCCACCCACGAGTGGCCTCCTCTGCTTTCCATAGATCTCTCTGAATGCTGCTTCCTAATGACAGCTGGAGCTGTGCATCAGAGAGGGCTGGGCTTGGAGCTGGGCATCGCTTGTTCCTGGCTTGAAGGCTGAGTGAGATCAGAGCATATTTCCATTGCTAGTGCTAAAATAAAAACTCCCCTCTTCAGACAGGGATTACAGCCTGGTCAGAGAGCGACTCACCCTCTGCTCTCTGGTTGCTTTTACTGCTGGGCTGGCCCTTGATTGGACCCGATGTTTCCCAGATGCTCTTGCTTGCACTCATACCTCTCCTTCCTCAGTGTTTCACCCATTCCTGCTCACAGGAAAAAATGACTTTTTGTATGAAGATCTTTCCCCCACAAGCAAGCGGCGTGTGCCAAGGTCCTGGATGCCTCCTTGTGAAGAGCCTGCCTCGCATGAATGCAAATCAGTGATTTTATCCTCAAATCTGCACAAGACATGTTTGATGGAGTTTTACGTTTCTTTCAGCCCTGAAGAGACACACACATTCCATTAGGAGAATGTCGTGAGCTATTGAGTACTGGGTGGGCAGGAGACAGGACATTTGGGACTTGGAGGGGTAGTGGTTTTCCAAATAACTGGCTGCTGAACTGATGAAGTAGGAAGAGCTAGAGCCCCCCACAGCTGATAACAGCCCACCCAAGCCAGGCTCAGGAGAGCAGCCTTCAGAGTAACAAGGCTTCTGCCTTAGGAAAGGCGCTATCTTCCTTGTTTACAAAGCAAATGAAGCTCTCTGTGCAGTTTTAAATATAATATACAAGCCATATCTTCTAATAGTTTTATTACTTCAGTGTTTTATTTTATGGGGATCTTTGAAGCACCAACCTTATTCACTGCATGGTGTGCTCTGCGGCAGGCAGTGCTGTCTCCTTTCTTCAGTTTATCCCTATGCCCGTCTGTGATCCATCACAGCACAGCACGGTGTGTCCAGGGTCTTCAGTTTATCCCCATGCCCGTCTGTGATCCGTCACAGCACAGCACGGTGTGTCCAGGGTCTTCAGTTTATCCCCAAGCCCGTCTGTGATCCGTCACAGCACAGCACGGTGTGTCCAGGGCAGTGATTCTAAGTTTGGATTCCACCATTGGTTCACTCAAGAAAGTTACTTAGGATCCCCGCACTTCCGTTACTTCATGTGTCACGTAAGAATAATAATGGCACCAAGTATTATGGGTTATTTGAATAATTACAAAAAGATAATGTACTTGAAGCAGTTGAAGTACCCATGAATGATAGCTATCATCATGGTCTTATTTTTCATTATTATCCAGTTATTTCATTATTATCCTGGAGCACTGGTTCTCAACCGGGGGCAGTCTTGCCCTCCCAGGGATATCTGGCAATGTCTAGAGACACTTTTGCTTGTCACAGTGGGTGAGGGTGTTATTGGCATCTAGTAGGTACAAGTCAAGGGTTCTGCTAAACAACCTACAGCACACGGAACAGTCCCACAACCAGGTATTATTCCATTCAGAATGTCTGTAATGCCAAGCTTGAGAAACCCTGCTCTATGGAGAGTAATGGGAGGGACAAGGAAAACTGTGTGAGAAACCAACAGTCTCAGAGGGTGTGGGCTTTGGAACATTCTTTCATCCCCACTGTAAATGGGGACACATAGTCTCTTTATGGTCTCTGAGACTCTGGAATTGCTGGAATCTGAGTTTCTTACTTACCTATTAATGAATCTGGAAAAGTGCAGCTGTTAGCACTGTGCCTGACTTCCCTCATTGCCCAATAGAGACATGAGTATTAGGGAACAGAAAGGGATGCAAAACACTTTCTGTAGAGGCCTCAAGACATCTATAGCATGCTAAAAATATGACTCTTCCCAGAAACTCTTTTGCAACATATTACAATAGGAAAGATCATAACCACGACGTCTTCCCAATGTATGCCTCTGAGCCATGAGCAGTACCGAGCATGTTTGAAACTTACATTTTCCAGGCACTACTCTATGTTGGACAAAGCATATGCATAGGAGCATGAGCAAAGCATTAAGATTTTCCACTAAAATAAAAGCTTGTCAAGTTCATAGATACATCACCAGTATCATTTCCATAATTATAGTTGATTTCACCACTCAAGATTAATGATTGGAAAGATATTTGAAATGACAGAATTGGCCACTGGTCCTCTGGGCTATTGCCACAGGCAGAGCCTATTGCTAAACTGCGTCTGCGTCCCCAGTGGCTTAGTCTTATGCAGCAAGATCCATAAAATTACACTGGAAAGAATTACTCTTGGTAATACCATAGCTAATAGCAGGTTGCCTCAGAAGTGAAGGCTCACACCAATACATCATGGCTACACATTGGCACCCACGTTGTTCTCATATAAAGCAATCTTGCAGAGCAGAGGAGTAGAAGGGAAACGTGGAACACAACAGAAACCCTGGTCCCTGGGCAGCTTTCTAGGGGGATGTTACATCATCTTAAAACCCAACCCCATCAACCTGTAAAACTGACAGATAGACACCAACTGCTGTGACATCACAGAGGGAGGAGAGAAAAGCAGGAGTCCTGCTGAAGGCATGAGGCCGCACAAAGCTATGTTTCCAGCTTGCCTCACAGCCCTGCTTTCTCTTCACTTTCACACTTTTCTCCTTGCCAAGATACCGACTGCCGCCACACAGGTGTCATAGGCAAGGTATATCCTTCTCCGGGACATACTGGTGTGGGTCCTCTCTGCTCTTGGCAACCTGTCCAGGCTTCCAGGGCAGGAATTTATCACTAGAACCCTCTTATAAGAGTGGCAAAACTGTTTCAGTGCTGAGAGCTTTTCCCCATTAGATAAGGCTGCTGGTGGGAACGTCTAAAAGCAGGATGCTTGGTGGTCTTAAAAAGTCTGAACCTTTGACTCGAGCCAAGACCTCAGGAAAACAAAAGTGCAACAGTTCTTGATAGAAGAAGCACTAAAAATTAGTTTCTAAAAGTCACTGGAGCATTCAATATCTTCTTTCCTATTGTAATATATCTGAAAAAGTTTCTCACACTAAATACATTTAATGGTAACAACAGAAATGTTGGGTAGAAAATGTAATTTTATGATTGTGTAGACCAGTACACCAGGTACATATCTATAGCATTCGACTCTGCGATTGACACATGATTGGCTGATCAGGATTTCTCATGTTATAGAGGGCAGTGAGCTTTCCTGCAGTGTGACGTTATCCTAAACTTTCTGCCTAATAGCATCATTGGTTTTCACCACTGGGTTTACTCTGCTTTCCACATCACCTGAGGAGTATGAGGAAATAACAGACCCAGACCAGTAAGTGCACAGATGTAGCAGTAGTGGCCATACGCTTGTCCTCAATGAGCAACGAATCATTCTTGTAGGCTGGCTTTAAAAACACATATGCTGTTAAACAGTTTCAAGTCAACCTCAGTGGGTTTCTTTGCTCAGATGGTCATGGTCTGCAGTGCCAAACACAAACAAAAACCCCATTTTGATAAGTAGAACAAATGTTCTAGCTTCACCTCTAAAGGCAGCCTAATTAACACCTGACACTGTCTACTCATAATTACTGAGAAAGGGTAATCAGTGACAACACTTGTCCCAGGGAACAGGGCTGTGACTTAGGATGTCACAGTCTCATACCATTTATCATGAAGATGGAGTTGTTGCAGCCCTGAAACTTTGGATTTTTTTTTTAAAAATGTAAGTCATTAGAATTGAAGACGAAACTCTTAGCATAAATGTTGCCATTAGCAAGCGATCATTATCAAGATATCCTATCTCTTGAATTCAACTCTAAGCTGCCCCAGAACAAAACGGTGAGCTGAGCCAAGTTGCCACATCACATCAGTGCACACACTGCTCTCGAGCTCCAGAACGCTCCTTTTCCTGCTTTTCTCAAAAAGGGCCTGGAAACTGTTATCAGTACTTCCCACAGTAATGATGCTTACATCATATCTCTGTTGAGGTATGCATTAAATAATGGATGGTTCCAGTTATCTGTCTGGTGGAGATGACTCATGAATCTGTGTCTACAGTTGTGGCTTCTCTTTGGAGTTTTGATTCTCTTTGTTTCTCCCTGCTGCTGTGGATCACCACCCGGATACCTGTAGCCACCAGGGTTCAGGGTGCAGAGCACAGGAGTGGGCCCCAACCCTCTTCCCTTTACACATCTTTCCCGTCACTATTCCAAACCCATCCTTCTCAATGAAGCAGAGCCGTCATCTGGGGACGGTCCTTGCTATGCCTCACTTTCTTGCTGTGATTTGGAGGTCACTGCCCTGATCACAAGTTAACTCAGCCTGGAGGTCAATGTCTTGAGCTCTTGTCTCCATCTGTCATTCAGCCTCCACTCCTGCCATCCCATCTATGAGCCCTGTGTTAGCCATGGATCACCAGAGAAGCAGAACAGAACAAATAGTGTATGTGTGTGTCTATCTGTCTACCTATCTATCGATTTATGGAGAGAGAGAGAGAGAGAGAGAGAGAGAGAGAGAGAGAGAGAGAGATTATAAAAACTGGTGCACACAATCAACAGGGGCCAGAAATCTCACAATATGTTTTCTGCAAGCTAAGACCCATGAAGGCAAGTAGCATGATTCCAATCCTAATCCAAAGGACAGAGGTCGAGGAGTGCTGATGGTGTGAGGCCCAGCCTGAGAGTCCCAGGACAGGAGAAGACAGATAACCAACTCACAGAGTCAGGTAGAGATGTTGAATTCTCCCTTCCTCTGCCTTTTGGCTCTATTCATGCCCTTAATGGATTGGGTGAGGCCCGTCCACATTTGCTTTACTCTGTTTACAGATTCAAATGCCAATCTTCTCCGGAAACACCCTCACAGACATACCTAGAATAACGTTTGGCCAAATATCTGGGCCTCTCACAACCCAATAAAGTTGACACATGAAATTAACCACCACAGAACCTCGCTGCTGAACTATGCTTATTCTTCCATCCTGGTGACTTTTCTCTCCGCAATCCCAGTTTCAGAAGTGCTCTGCTCTTGTTTTCTGAGCCCACTCTGCCTGCCTTGCAAATGCATTTCAGGTGAGCATCTCCTTTGCCAAGCCTGTGGGGTCTCCCTTCCTGCAGGGCAACCCCCATCCTTTAGCCTCCCTAACATGTTACTGTTGTATGGTACTTTTGCATTTCTACCTTAAGTTATCAGTATTATGTGCAGCCTTCTCTCTCCTCCAAGGCCAGGAGCTCGGTGAGGACTTCACCTCTGTGTTTTCTACAGGATTCTGGGTGTGGGTGAGAACCCAGCATCTGGAGGTTGAAGGCGTGCATAGGGAAAAAGTCATATTTCTCCAACACCTTTCTCCGAAGGAATTCCCTCTGTCTGTCCAGCTTGAGATTCAGTGTTTTATACTTTCACGGTGAGTGTTGAACCAAGCATCACACACTGCTTTCTGCCCATCCCTTGGCAAGGCCTGTATCTGGGTCTCACATCGATCCTTTTCCAAGCTTGCATGGTTATTGGCAGAACTCAGTCTTTGCGGTTGCAGAACAGAGGTCCCTGCTTCACTGATAGTGGTTTTCCTGGAGCTGCCCTGAGCATCTAAAAGCCCCACAGCTTCTTGGATGTGGTCCTCTCTAGGTCTTCAAAAATAGTGACTTGCTTCTGCAAGGCCAGCATGAAAGTCTCTTGCTTCAGCCTGCTAAGATGATGCTAAGATGATGGCTTCTTCTATAATAAAATATAATCATGAATTGGCATCCTGTCACCTTGACCACATTCTCTTGGCCGAAGTCAAGTCACAGATCCACCCAAACTCAAGGGAGGGGATTGCTGTGTGCCTGTTCCCCACGAGAAATATTCCTCCATCCACCTGCGGCTTGTACATTGACACCATCACAACATTCACATCTAAGCTCCGCTGGCACCTCCTGACTACCCAGTGGATGACGGTTGCTGAATCACTCCACATAGCCTCACCCTTTAGAAAGTCTCTGCACAATGTGCACTGCCCGTCTATATTTACATTACTGTGGTGTTTATATGTTTATTTATTTGCTCTCTCTCTCCCTGCAAGAATGTGATTCTATACAAGGAGGGACCACCCTCATCAGTCATGCTCAAATTGCATCCTAGCGCCTGCCTGGCACATAATAGGTTTCTACTGAATCAGCACCAGCAGGCTGAGAAAATGGATGAAGGTCAGGGTCCTGGGCCTGTTGATACGGGAGGGTTCCTGCTTTGCCAAGAGCCCATGAACAATCAGTCATGGGACTTGCAGGTCAGCGCTGAGTCCCTGGACTGTTCTTGCTTCTGTGAGAGGGGAATCTATTTTTCAGAGGTAAATAAAAGCAATTCCAGTGTTAATATTTCAGGTGTTGTGATGATTGATTATGGTGTATTATATTGCCTCCTATGGAACAGCAATCCAAAGCCACCCGGCATAAAAGAGAATAAGAAGGGTGTTTTCATGTTTCTTAACATTTCTAACCTGTATATGTGCATGCATGCATGTGTGTTTGTGTGTGTGTGTGTGTGTTGCGTGTATGTACGTGTGTGTGTATGTAAGGAAATTCTATTTTTCCCTTAAGTTCTTTTGTCCATGAAAGAAGATGTACCTAGCCACAAATGTAGTCTTGTCCAAGGGATTGAGCTTGGGGCTATCTGTTCATCCCCATGGAATCTATCACCAGGAGAGAAGTGACTGATCAGGTCAGAGGGAAACACGGATGCAGAAACAGAGAACGCAGAGGCTGCTCCCTTTCCAACCACACAGAAACAATCATATTTCTCACATGAAAGCATTAAAGCAACTCTTGCCTCAAGAATTATTTTTGGTTGTATAGAAGAAAACTGCGAACACAAGTCCAGCCATTATTATCAAAGCTTAGCTAATCTTTCCGATGATGGATGCATCAGTTTATCTAATAACTTGGAGGTTTCTTCGAGATCCTGGCACTGTTTTATCGAAACGAATCATGGATAACACGGTCAATTTATCTCAGTCTCCTGTCTCCAGAAGTTTCAGTACATGACCAGACATTCTGAGAAAGGCAAAGCATCTTTGTTGCAGAGCTGAAGATGATACTCCTCCATGGGGAATGCTCTCATCGTCCCAGCTGGGCAGCAACTGAGATCCTAAATGTGATCATTAATGGGCTTTGACATTTTATCATATTTAGAGCAACTACAGATGCTAGTCTGATTCCAGTGTTGCATATGTGATCCATTATTTACTGTGTCTAAGGAATTTGCATTCATATTTTATTGTGGTGCAAATAGCTACAATAATGATATATTCTACACCCTCTGCAACCCTGGGGGTGCACTTTCTTTTTTACCCCCTTTGATCTCTCAAATCACAGTTTTTCACAGTTGAAGAGAGAACATTGGCCCTAGCTAGGTTTACCTCCCCACTAACTTTGACAATTTTAGAACTGTCTATTGCTTTTAAAGTGCACAAGAAAATATTATTGTTCTCTTTCCCAGAGCACTCTGTAGGGGCTGCCAGATCCTGAATTTAGTTCTGGGAAGTAAATACTAATTCACACTCCACCATTCTGTCACACGCTTCGAATTGCTTGTTCATTTTAGTCGTACGTTTGAAGCTCAAGCCACTTTTCTGGCCAAGGATATAACTAATAAGCACCTGCTGTTCAGCTCCACTGCTCTGTATTTCATTATCAGAAACTGTCTCAGTTCCCAAACAGGAGGATGTAAATTGGCACCATGGCTTCCAAGAGATTTTCAAGAATAAGTTGGGTTTTGCACATTAATGAAAAAACCTCCCTTTATAATTCTATTTTGCATTTCTCCACCTAAGGTGGATTTTTAACTGAAAAATCTGACCTCTACGAATTGCCCATGGCATCCTTCAGCCACCGTCCCAAGCCTGGGGAATCACTGATCTGCTTTCTGCCTGTCACTATAGATTAGTTTATTTTCTGTAGAATTTATAAAAATGGAATAATGCACTACGTACTCTTTTTTTTTCCTTGCTTCATTCACTCAGCATAATTATTTTGACATCTGTCAAAGTTGTTGCATGTATCAGTTGTTCCTTCCTTTTCATGTCTGAGTAGTGTTCCACAGTATAGTTATACTCAGCTTGTTTATCCGTTTACCTATTGACAGATATTTGGGATGTTTCCACTTTTTGGCTATCACAAATTAAGTACCCATGAATGTTTGTTTACAAGGATTTATATTACATGTATACTTTCATTTATCTTGAGTAAGTGTCTAGGAGCAGAACAACTAGATCAAACGACAGGTAAAGGTTTAACTTTCTAAAAAAGAGAAAAATTGTTTTCCAAAATGGTTACACAATTTTATATTTCAATTAGCAGTGCCAGACATCCATATCTTACTACCAATTTCAATGGGAAAGCATTTCGTCTTTCACCGTAACTGTGATATTGCCTGTTGCATATTTTTGTTTACAAACACTTATTATCAGGGTGAGGAAGAAGCCTTCTATTCCTAGTTTGCTGAAAGCTGTTATGAGAAAATGGATGCTGGGTTTTGTGAAGGGCTTTTTCTACTTTTACTCAGATGATCAAGGTACTTTCCACTTTTAGTTTGTCACATTTATTTTGGTGTATGAAACTCACCTTGTATTCCTGGGGTAAACCTCACTTGCTCACTTGATCATGATGTATTTTTAAATGTTGAATTTAATTGGCAAGATTTAGCTTAGAATTTTTGTTCTTCCATGTTCCCGAAGTCTGTAGTTTTCTCTTCTTATAATGTCATTAACTGTTTGTTTTTTGTTTGTTTGTTTGTTTGTTTTGTTTTGTTTTGTTTTTAAGTCAGGTTAATGTCAGTTCACAGAATGAGAAGCCTCTTCAGTTTTCTATATAAATAGAATAATTTGTTTTATTAATGTTAGTAGAATTTACTAGTGAAGCCATCTGTCTCTGATATAATCATTGAAGGGAGGTGATCAGCTACAAATTCACTTGCTTTAATAGGTAAGAGGCAGGATAATAGGGAATAAGGGAACCAAGGGTTAAGGAGAAGGAGAACAGCAGGTGCAGCCAGCTCCAGACAAGACTGGGCAACATCAAGGCCACATTCTGCCTCCTGTGATAACAAGACAGAGGATTCCACTTCAGCCTGTGATTGACTGGGCGCCAAGTATTCATTCACTTCAGCCTCTGATGGGTCACGGGCCAATCCTTCCTAGGGTGTAACCAACTGGACGCCGCTAAAGGGCACTTAGGGATGTTACCAAATTCTTTTATCTTAATAAAAACCCTAAAGAACATTGTAATCCAGGGGGTTCTTGAGGCTCTTGCTTGAACCTGTTCCCACTCTGTGGAATGAACTTTTGCTTCAATAAATCTGTGCTTTTGTTACTCTGTTATTTTCTTACTTTGTTTATCTTTCATTGCTTCATTCTTTTGTTGCTTTGTTTGTACGTTTTGTTCAATTCTTTGTTCAACATGCCAAGAACGTGGACAACTTACAGTCAACACATTCCATCCAGTAACAGGTCTTGTTCAGGTCATCTCCTTCTTGACTGAGCTTAGTAGTTCCTGTCTGTCGAGAGACTTATCCATCTCATTGTGTTGTCAAATTTGCTGGCACAAAGTTGTTCATAATATTCCCTTATTATCTTTAAACAAATTAATTGTAAAATTCACATAACATAAAATTTACCATCTTAACCATCTTAAAGTATATTTTAACCATTTTTAAATACATCCACATTGATGTACAACTACTTCCAAGACCTCTTTTAATCTTGTAAAACTGAAACTCTACTAGTTAAAAAATAATTCTCTATCCGTCTTCACAGCCCACGGAGGCTAACATTCTACTTTCTGTCTTTATGAATCTGACTACTCCAGATACTTCCTATAACTGGCATTATACAATATTTGTCTTTCCTGACTGGTTTGTTTCACTCAGCGTGCTATCTTCAAGGTTCATCCATGTTGTAGCATGTGTCAGAATTTTCTTCCTTTAATATCCATTTGATGCATATACCGTATTTTGTTTATCCATTGATTCACTGATAGACGTTTGCGTTGCTTCCATTCTTGACTATGGTGAATAATGGTGCTATGAACATGGGCACACAAATACCTTTTTGAGACCCTGCTTTCATTGTATTGGATATATCCAGTGGAATTGCTGGATCATATGGTAATTTTGTTTCTAATGTTTTAAGAAACTACCATACTGGTTTTCATAGCAACTGCACCATTTTACATCAAAAATGCACAAGCGTTTCAGTCTCTCCACATCTTGACCAATGCCTGTTATTTTTATTTTATTTTTTTGATAGTAGCTGTTCTAATGGGTGTGAGGTGAAATCTAATTATGGTTTTGATTTGCACCTCTCTAATAATCAGTGATATGCATTTTTCACATGCTTCTTGGCCATTTGTATGGAATCTTCAAAGAAATATCCATTCAAGTCCTTGCCTATTCTTTATTGTCTCTCATCATCTGTATCATATGTGGTGATGACACCTCTCTCATTCCCGATATTGATAATTTGTAATTCTCCTTTCTTAAACAGCCTGGTTAAGGGCTTATCAATTTCATTGACCTCAAAAAGCAGCTTTGGCTTTATTTTCTGATTTTCATTTTATCTATTGTTTTTCTGTCTTCTCTTTCATAGATTTCTGTTCCCATCTTTATATTTATTTCCTTCTACTTAATTTGGATTACATTCCCTCTTCTTCCTCTGTTTCTTGAGGTAGATACTGGTATTATTAATTTGAGCTCTTTCATCTTTTCTAATGTAGGCATTTAATGATATTAATTTCCCACAGATTTCAGGGGCATTCGAAAAAAGTCCATAGGTTGTACTTGTATTTACGTTCAGTCCAGAATATTTTCTTATTTTATGTTTATTTCTTGTTTGACCCATGGTTTATTTAGAAGTATATTACTTAGTTTCAGAGTATTTTTTTTCTGGAGCTATTTGTGTTATTCATTTTTAACTTTATTACAATTTAGTCTGAGAATAGCCTGACTTGAATCCTTTCAAATATATTGAGACTTGTTTAGAGGCCCGGAATATGGTCTATCTTGGTAAATTCTTTTGTAGCCACTTAAAAAGAATGTTCATTCTGCTATCATTGGATGGCGTGTTCTGTAAACATTAATTAATTCGAGTGGATTGACAATTTTGTTCAAATCTGTATCTTTATTGATTTTCTGTCCACATATTCTCTCAATTGTTGAATGAAGGTATTGAAATCTCCAACTACATCTACCGATTCATCCTTTTCTTTTTGCAGTTCTATATGTTTCGTTCTGTGTATTTTAAAGATCTCATTGTGTGCACACATGTTTAAGATTCTACATCTGCTTGATAAATTGACAACTTTATCATGATGAAATGACCTTTTCTACTCATGGAAATATTCTTCGCACTGAAATGTACTTTACCTCAAATTAATACATACTTCTAGCATTTTTGGATTCGTGTTAGCATGATAAAGCACTAACAAATTTTTTAACCTACCTGTGTACTTATAATTAAAGTGTGTTTCTGGTAGTCAATATATATTTGAGTTTAGACTTTTTATCTTATATGATAACTTCTGCTTTCTAATGGATGTATTCAGGTCATTTACAGTTACTGTGAATATTGATATTATTAGGTATAAATCGACCAACTTATCATTTATATTTTATTTGTCCCACTTGTTTTTCATTTCCTTTTTTGTTTTTGTCATCTATTGAAGTAATTTAACATATTTATGATTTCGTATTATATAAATTCTTTTTTATTCTCTATAACTCTTTGTTCTGTTACTTTAGTGGTTTCATTTTGGTTAATAAAATAAACTTCTAATTTATTGCAGTTGACATTCAAATGACGTTTCATATATATATTTCATACATAGCATAAGAAACATGTAATAGTATACTTTCCTTTGTTCCTTCTGATTTTGATGCTGTTTTTGCATATATTTTAAATGTATATTTGTTGAAAACTTAACACTAATCGTTATATTTTATTAATGCTTTTATTAAATGCTCTCTAAAAGAGGATTTGATAATCAGAATGGTCTCATGTATCTACCCACGTAGCCACAATTTTTAGTACTTTTCATTCTCTTGCCATAGACCCAATTTCTATCCGGTCATTTCCTGTCTCCCAGAAGAACTTTTAAAAATATTTCTGGTACCAATATTCTATTGGTAATATATCTCTACAGCTTTTTATGTCTGAAAGTCTTTATTTAAGTTTTACTTTTGAAAGATCTTTCCTCTGGGTATAAAATTGTTGGCTGACAGTTTTTTCTTTTAGTACTTTAAAGATGCTGTTACACTGTCTTCTTGGCTGTGTTGCTTCTTACAAGAAACCTGCTGTCATCATAACTATGTTCTTCTTTATGTAATCATTTTTCTCTCTAGTTGTTTCTAAGCCTTTTTCTTTAACATTGGTTTTGAGCAGTTTTATTATAAAATGTCTTGACATAGTTTTCTTTATGTTTCTCTTTCTCATGTTTCTGAGATTTTTGAATCTATGTGTTTGTAGTTTTCGAAATTAGAAAAAGTTATGGTCATTTCAGTTTCTTCTTTGATTTTTCTTCCTAACATCCCTCTCCTTTTTCTCCTCTTCTTCCTCCTTACTGTTCTTATTCTTTCAGGAACTTCAATTACTTATATATTATTCTGTTTACATGTTTTCCAGAGGTCACTGGTGCTTCGATAATTCTTTAAGTCATAGTTTTTTTCTTGTGTTTCATTTACTGTTTCCAATAATGTGTTTTTAAGTTCACTAGTGTTTTCTTCTCATCTGCCATTACTCCTATCAGTGTATTTTACAATCTCACATATTACACTTTTCATCTCTAAAAATTGGTTTGGGTCTTTTAAATACCTTTCATGTTTCTACTTAGTACCTTTAACACATACACATTTATAATAGCTTTTAAAATTATCTGCTAATTCTAAAACCTGCATTAGTACTACGTCAGTTTCAATTATTTATTTTTTTTATGGGACGTGTTTTCCTTTTTATTTGAAAATGTAGTAATTTTCATCTAATACAAGATTTTGTCGTTTGATTTTTTTGAGTCCTGGGTATTTCTGTTCTCTTAGGAATATACTTTAGCTTTGTCTTGAGATGCCATTAATTCTGTTGAAAATAGTTTGAACTTTCATGTCTTGCTTCATAAGATTTTTTTTGTAGAAGAACTAGAGCAGTGATCAATCTAAGACAGCAGTTTCCAATCAACGTTAATTTTGTACCCAGGAGACATTTAGCAACATCTACAGGGGTTATGGTTTTGGCATCTAATGGGCTAATATTACAGGTGCTGCTGAGCATCCATAGTGCAGTGGACAAAGTTCCCACAGCAAATAATTATTCAGGGCAAAATATTAGTGGTGCTGAGATTGAAAACCACTGGTGTAGGACTAATTGTTCTTCATGACTTACACAAGAACTGTGTATGTACTTTGCCCAATACTCAATGAATTCTAAGTTTTTCTTATCTGGCTGGCAGGAACAAGCACTATCCTCAGCCCTGTGTGAGTTTCTGGCACTCTTTCCCCCCATCCATTGGGTGGTTCTTTCCCCAGCCTCAAGAAGTTTCCACACATGTGTGCATTCATGAGTACTCAAATGAATACTCCACAGGGACCTTCTTGACACCTGTGAAGCACTCTCCATGTGCTCAGTCTCTCTGGTGTTCTGCACTGTGGATTCTATGTGCCTTTGCCTAACTGGATTATTCTGTCTTCTCCTCAACTCAGAGAGTCTGAGGGCCTCCAGCTAGGTCCCCTGCCTTTACCCATCTGGGAACTCCCTCAAGGCAACATGCTAGGACAGTTGGAGAGCTCACATCATTTGTTTTTCATCTTTCAGGGTTCATAGCCTTTGTTTCTCGATGTCCATTCTTGACAATGTGGGTTTCACATGTTTTCTCTTTTTCTTTTTGTATGCTTTAGGTAACAGGGTAAAAATAGTCTCTTTCCTGACAGAAAGCAGAAATTTTTCTCATACATTTATTTATGCTATGAGTCTTATAAACAAGACTTAAAAACTGTATTCTCTTTCTTGTGGTGCAAAAAGTTATCAGCTAACTCAAATATATGACTTATAAGAAAATTTTGCTATATGGGTGATCTATTTATTCAACTGTATAAAAATTAGAATTCAGAGAATGAGGTTACTATAATACATTCTGAGTTGTTCATCTGGGTAGAATGTAATTTTTACTAGGTAAAATGCAATAAAACAAAATCTTTGCTCTTTAAAATATAGGGCAAAATTATTAAGAAAATATAAAATAGAGTCTAATAAAAAAATAGCACATACCAGTAAGCAAATAAAATAGCAAATTTCCTTGGCATCAGGACACCTCATGGGTGTACTGAATGACACATCATCTCATGCCAGGGCTCCAACTTCCAGTTTCTTAGAGAATGACTCAGAGGGGGGACAATTTTACATTTATGTTCATGAAACCGTAAAGTGCCATCTACTTCAAACACATCAGGAGAATCGTCTCTCTCATTCGGCCTGTGCCCCACCTCCCCAACCTATTCTGCTGAAACATATCATGGTTTATTGAGGGTCTTCTTGCTGTGTTTAGTCATCTCTTGAGAGTGTGTGTGTGTGTTGGGGACTATTGGCATCAGCCTAAAAAATCCCAGGGAGGGCCCAAGACTTACAAAAACTACTTCTTAAATTTCTTGGGTTGTAGAACCAGAGAGAAGCTTGGGATGAAACACTGGTACAATGATCAATCGCAAGACTAAATTAAATCAGGTTTGTCTTTTTATTAATACATTTAGCTTGCGTTTCTGCCCTTTTGTCAAGATCTACTCACAGCTTACTAATTGATTCACACAGAAATGCTTGTCAACATTAAAAGTCCCCCTAATGACAGTGCAATTTTTTTCTTAATATTATGTTAGGCTTTCAAGAGACTCAACCAAGAGCACAATTCTTACTTGCATGTAAAGTCACATTTTTTAGTATGAAAAACTGGTCTATATTATCATGAAAACAGTTTACTCAACTTGATAATTGAGTTTAAATATGGAAATATTAAAGGATTCAGTTTTAAGAATTTGAAAATTGAAAACACGTTATAACCATGTCCCATTCAGGGTTCTTAAATATTTTGCTTTCATTGCTGCATAGTTGTATGAGGAAATGCTGACATCTGATCTTAACTCACTCCATATTCCCCTCTTGCTTTGTAGGCTGGAAGGCACAGATTCAGTGGTTTCAGCATTATCTGTGCTTTGGCACTTTCTGGTTGTTTACTTAGCTGAAGAAATTAATATGACTCTAACAAAACCACGGATGTTAATTAGTTCTAATTGATGAACTACTCCTCCCATGGTGTATTGCAAAAACATGGAAAAGATATACTGTGGAGAGTTGGAAAATTCAATGGCATTTGTCTGTATTTTAAAAGAAATCTGAGGAAGAATTTGGGAAGGAATGGTAAGGGAGGAGCCATCACAATCGAACATAATAAGAATTCAAAGGTGTGGAACTAGCTTGCTCCAGAATCTTCCTTCCTCCATGTCAAACCTCCCTTCTCCCTTGACTCAGTGACTGGACCCAAAATAAACACTGATGTTGCCTTCCCTTCTCTTCCCTTCCCTTCCCTTCCCTTCCCTTCCCTTCCCTTCCCTTCCCTTCCCTTCTTCCTTCCTTCCTTCCTTCCTTCCTTCCTTCCTTCCTTCCTTCCTTCCTTCCTTTCCTTCTTCCTTCTTCTTTCTCTCTTCCTCTCTCTCACTCTCTCTCTCTCTTTTTTCACAGGGGAGAAAGGGAACAGAATACGGATGCCCTTGCAGACCAAAACACAAATCTCCAACAGAGAAGAACTCTTGGCTGACCAGCAGTGTCCTCACAGCTTCTCTCAGCATCTGAACTCAAAGCTGTCATGAACCAACTCTGGCTGAACCTGAGACCCAGGCCCAGTGCCCAGCAAAAGCCTGCAATTCTGTGGGCCGGGTTCATGGAGACTGCCACGCAGCATGGAGCCCAGGGGACTAAGCCCCCATTGTGTGCCACCGGCAACTGCTGGCTGGTAGGCATGGAGGAGGTTGGAACCTGTGGCAACCCAGGGTGGGCTGGCTGCTGACTGGAGAGGAGATGTGTCAGGGTGATGACAGGAGAACAAATAAGCCCAGTGCTCCTTCTCCATGACAAATCACAAAGATGCAATCTTGTATTGAGAGAGAAATGCCCAACAATGATTCTGACTCCCCGCAGAGGAATGTCTGTCGGGTCTTCAGCGTCTGTAACTAACAGTGGGGGATTGTGACCTCATGCTAAGTTTGGGACTTCATAATGTTAAGTAGCTAACTGATATTGAAAGTGACAGGCAAAGAGTGTCTGGTCCCCACCAAATACTGATTGCTGGGGTAGGAACAAGTGTCAGGGTTATAAAAACTGTCATCTTTTGGCCTGTGTTTCTGTTGTATACAAGCTGGTCACATTCTTTGTCCCCACATGTTTTAAATCAAGGAAAAAATATAAACAAAATATTTAGCTCCAAATCTCCCTCACATTTGGCACACAATGTCACCACAAAGCAATCACAGCCCAGCTCTCTTCTCAAGGGTAGATGCTCTGGAGTCTGTCAGGAGGCTGCAATCTGACCAGGGCTCCCTCACCACAGCCAATGGGAGTGGAACCTCTGAGGTGGCTGAGCCCATTCTCTGGCTTATTTTCTCTCCTGGTCCATGCCTGACTTCCTTCTCTCATCCTAGAAGCGTAGCTCCCAGGCTCCAAGGGAACAGAATCAGGACAGGCCTCTTTCCTTCTTCACCCTGCATGAAAAACCATGAGGACCTTGATATGGTTTGGCTATGTCCCCACCCAAATCTCATCTTGACTTATAGTTACCATAATTCTTATGTGTTGTGTAAGAGGGACCCGGTGAAAGGCAATTGAATCATGAGAGCACTTACCCCCATACTGTTTTCATGATAATGAGGGAGTTCTCATGAGATCTACTGGTTTTATAAGGGGCTTTCCCCTCTTTATTCGGCACTCATTCTGTCTTCTGCCGCCCTGTAAAGAAGTGCCTCCTGCCATGATTGTAAGTTTCCTGAGACTTCCTTATCCCTGTGAGTCAATTAAACCTCTTTTCTTGGCAAATTACCCAGTCTTGAGTATTTCTTCATAGTAGCGTGAGAACGAACTAATACAGTAAATTGGTACTGAGGGAGTAGGGTGCTGCTACAAGGATACCCAAAATGTGGAAGCAACTTTGGAACTCGGTAACAAGCAGAGGTTGGAAATGTTTGGAGGCCTCAGAAGGAGACAGAAAAATGTGGGAAAGCTTGGAACTTCTTAGAGACTTAAAGGGTTCAGAAGACAGGAAGATGTGGGAACGTTTGGAACTTCCTAGAGACTTGTTGAGTGGTTTCGACCAAAATGCTGATAGTGATATGGACAATAAAATCAGGCTGAAGTGGTCTCAGAGATGAGGAGCTTATTGGGAGCTGGAGCAAAGGTGGCTCTTGATGTGCTTTAGCCAAGAGACTCGCAGCATTTGGCCCATGCCCTAAAGATGTGTGGAACTTTGAACTTGAGAGACATGATCTGAAACTGAAACTTATGTTTAAAAGAGAAGCAGAGCATACAAGTTTGAAAAGTTTGCAGACTGATGCTGCTACAGAAAAGAAAAACCCATTTCCTTGGGAAAAATTCAAGCCCTTGCAGAAATTTGCATAAGTAAACAGAAGCCAAACTTTAATAGCCAAGACAATGGGGAAATGTTTCCAGCACATGTCAGAGATCTTCAGAGCAGCTCCTCCCATCACAGAGACATAGTTGAGAAAAATGGTTTCCTGGGCTGGGCCCAAGGCTCCCTTGCTTTGTGCAGCCTCAGGACATGGTGCCCTGCATCCCAGCTGCGTCAGTTCCAGGCGTGGCTAAAAGGGGTCAAGGTACAGCTTGGGCCATTGCTTAAAAGAGTGCAAGTCCCAATCTTTGCTGGCTTCCATATGGTGTTGAGCCTATGGACACACAGAAGTCAAGAATTGAGGTTTGGGAACCTCTGCCTAGATCTCAGAGAATGTATGGAAACGCCTGGATGTTCAGGCTGACGTTTGCTGCAGGGGTGGAGTTGTCATGGAGAACCTCTGCTAGGGCAGCGTGGAAGGGAAATGTGGGGCTGGAGGCCCCATGTACAGTCCCCACTTGAGAACTGCCTGGTGGAGCTGTGAGAAGAGGGTCACTGTCCTCCAGACCCCAGAATAGTAGATCCATCAATTGCTTGCACCATGCCTCTGGAAAAGCCACAGACACTTAATGCCAGCCCATGAAAGCAGCCGGGAGGGGGGCTGTACCCTGTGAAGCCATGGGAGCAGAGCTGCCCAAGGCCTTGGGAGCCCACCTCTTGCATCAGCATGACCTGGATGTGAGACATGGAGTCAAAGGAGATCATTTTGCAACTTGGAGGTTTAATGACTGTCCTGTTGGATTTCAGACTTGCACAGGGCCTGTAGCCCCTTTGTTTTGGCCAATTTCTCCCATGTGGAATGGTTGTCTTTACTCAGTGCCTGTACTCCTCACTGCATCTAGGTAGTAACTAACTTGCTTTCAGTTTTACAGGCTCATAAGTGGAAAGGAATTGCCTTGTCTCAGATGAGACTTTGGACTTGGACTTTTGGGTCAATGCTGGAATGAGCTAAGACTTTGGGGGACTGTTGGAAAGGGATAATTGTGTTTTGAAATGCGAGGACATGAGGTTTGGGAGGGGCCAGGAGTGGAATTATATTGTTTGGATGTGTCCTCATTAAAATCTCATATTAAATTGTAGTTCCCATAATCCCCACATGCTGTGGGAGGGACCCAGTAGGAGGTAATTGAATCAGGAGGGCAGTTACCCCCATGCTGTTCTCATGATAGTGAGTGAGTTCTCACAAGATCTGATGGCTTCATACGGGGCTTTTCTCCCTTGTTTGGTGCTCATTCTCTCTCCTGCCACCCTGTGAAGAGGTGCCTTCTGCCATGATTGTAAGTTTCCTGAGGTCACCCCAGTCCTGCGGAACTATGAGTCAATTAAACCTCCTTCCTATATAACTTACCCAGTCTCAGGCAGTTCTTTAGAGCAGCATGAGAATAAACTAATACAAATCTCCTGACTCAACCTCCCTTCCATGGAGCAGTAGTTCCTTGACCCTTCACCCCAATGTGTGATAAGGTCATCTGCTCACATTTGCTTCCTTATAATTTCCACTGAGGGCTATTCAGCTCTTCCAAACCCTGAAGTAGGATGAGCAGGCTCTTCACGCTCCACTCAGCATTGGGATAGACTGACTGACATGGCACACCCCGGGGCCCACGCTTGCTTATTTCTCTCCAAAGAAAATTGTTCATGAGTAAAAGCTGGTGGGGCACAGTAGCTCATGACTGTAATCCCAATGCTTTGGGAGGCCAAAGTGGGAAGATCACTTAAGGCCAGGAATTTGAGACCAGCCTGGGCAACACAACAGACTTCATCTCTACAAAAGGAAAAAAGATAGCCAGGCATGGTTGTGCATGCCTGTAATTGCAGCTACTCAGGAAGCTGAGGCAGAAGGCTTGCTTGAGCTCAGGAAGGTACTGTGCAGTGAGGAGTTCCAGAGCAAAAGCTGCCTGATCTGAGTGCTTTCTGTCTTTGCCATGGTCTTACTGCTTCTCAGTTTTGATATGTTTGGAGTACATGTGCCAGCAGGAAGGGAGGGAGGGTCTGGTGCTCTCCTGGAGCCTGTAATCTACTGGCTTCGCTTAAGACAACCTGGGTTGGGAGTCAGTGAAGCAGACAGGCTGGGCAGTCCTTTCTCTCACCCATACCTACTGGGAGGGCAGAGCGTACATTCTAGAAACTGTGCCTCCTCTCACAGTGGCTTCTGTGGCTGGGCCCCATCAGTCAGATCTCACTGGGAGTCCAGTGAGATTTCCATGCAAAGAGGAGTGCAAGCAGCTACCACGTCTGAGAGCAAGTGCAGTCAGTGCCTTGCTCTGCATGAGCCTTCCACTCAGCATGAGCCTCTACAAGAGTGTCCTTGTGATTTTTAGTATTGAATTCGTGTTCAGGATTTGTGACCTGTGCTTTTACCTCCTAATTTTTGCTATTCGCTTTTCTAGGAAGGAGAAGTATCTTTTTTTTCATGAAGCAGTGCCAACATGCATTGCTTTGAGAATCTTCAGATCTTCTAATTCCTGGCACCTGCAATTTTAGCCTCAGAGCCCAGGTCTTCGTCAATTCTATGTCTTAACAGGATGTATAGGAGATACCTGCTTTTTTGGTTCCGTGACTCAACAGATTCTAATGCTGTGGTTTGCAAGTTTGATATTATTATTGGAAATTGTGTCAAATGCTGGGGAAATAAGGAAAGGGTCCCTTCCTTGACTTTTGGTAGGTAAGTGCTATTGTAGTTTATACAACATGAACACGTCACAGGCAATACAATCTCCATACCATGGCTTTCTCCTCCATTCTAATTGGACCCCATTCTAACCTACTTGCTGAGTTTCCCTTGAGGTGCTCCCTCAGGCAGAAGGACAGGGCAGGACAAAACAGTCCAAGCCTTCCATTGGGACCAGACAGTCGTTAGAAACTGTAAGCGGCGCGCCTTCCCCTCCTTAAATAGACACCAGGCCTCAATCAATGGACTGTCCTGTAATGGGCCAGATGATCAAGATTTTCAACTTCAAGGGCAGTGTGGTCCCTGCTGCAGCTCTGCAGCTCTGCAGGTGGCAGGGAAGCAGCCACAGTCATGTGTAAATGAATGGGCATGGCTATGTTCCAAGAAAATATATTTATGGACTCTGAAATTTGAATGTCATACAATATTTATGTATCACAAAACATTATTTTTCTTTTGATTCTTTAGTAAAACATTCAAATGTGTAAAACTCATTCCTTGCTTGCGGACCTCACAAATGCAAGGATTTTTCTCCGAACTCTGCCAGAGACTAACATGAGAAGAAAATGGTCATGTATATTTTGAGCTTGCCCTCCTCAGTGCTTTTTTTCCTGGGGTTTTGGGTCCCAGGCTCCAGCAAGAGTTCTGTTTGCATGCAGACAGTCCCTGAGCAATAGATGCTGACACACTATCAAGTGATAACTATAACTTCAATTAATATACTGAATTAGGCCTCTTATAAGCATATGTAGCCATAACAGTGATCTCAATGTTTATTGAAAATTATCTAGGTGAGATGTCTACAAAGGTTTTACCATGCCTTGGTAAACAGCAGATGGTTTACCAATAAAACATTTTTTTATTGTGGCTGTTTTTGATGATGAAGTTGTTTTGTCTTTAAATTAGCCCAAATTATGTTAAGACACATCAGCAAAAGAGCACCTTAAATGTTAAAAGCACTTAATTTATGTGAGAATATCTGTTCCTTTGGAATATGTTGTCTTACTTCCCTATCTTTTATGTGCAATAAATCTCCATGGGTTGTGTTGCTAATCTCATGCCTTGGCAGGTCCCTCCTTGGCCTTTTTCCATGGCTCTGAATGGGGAATGCATATTCATAAAATAATTCACTATTTTGAAAACAGTCCAGGATGAAGAAGGGGAGGAAAGATTTCTTCCTTTAGTTTTCTATCAAATATGGCTTTAAACCTCCTTCATTCTCTCTAAGTTCCTACAGTGTTTGCAGCCATCTGCTCCCTTCTGCCCTGAAATTATGATTTCTTTAAACATATTTAGGAAACATTAAGCTGTTTTAAAATTTTGTTTGACATAGTTAAAAAAAAGATACACTCCATGCAGATTCTGGATTCCACTTGGTTGGCAATTTTTATGGATTTACTTTCTGATATGTCGCCTCTATTTCAAGAAGAAGACAATTTTCATTGTATGGAAATGTTGGGATAGAATATATTTCAAACAAAGGTCTTGATCTTTTTCTGCCTTCCTGTTAGTGCCCTGAGAAATCAGCCAAAGCTGAAAAAACTTCAGAAAGTAATGTTTACATTAACTTAATATTCATTTCAGGGTTATGCTACAGTAAAGTCTGACTTTCCTTTCTCATTATGCTGAAATCTTATTTCCCTAAGAACATGTTTTGCAGGGTCGCTGTACAGCGACAGCAAAGCCTTTGCGGCCGCAGCTGTCACCATGCCAGTGGCCCATGTGGTGGCCTCTTTTCTCAGGCTCGAGGCAAGAGAAGCTCCAGCACAGTTGTTTAGTGCACACCATAGACAAGGCCAGTGTCTTGGGAGTCGTTGCCGTGCTGACCGTTTTTCTTTTTCGCTCTGTTTCGTGATCACCCCTTTCACCCCCTGACAATATCCAGCTCTCTCACAAACACATGCCTTTGGCCACAAGGGGGACTGGGTGGGAGACTGTGGCCGGACCGGTTCAAATCCATCACTCCCAGTGGGAGACAACTCAAACCACATGGCCTGGTGGCCCCGAGCCACCCAAGCCAACCTCGTGGACAAAGGCGGCAGGGTCACCATGACTAACACAGGGCGGGCTGCCAGGAGGCTTTGTGCTTCCCTGAGCCTGAGCTCACGTGTGTATTCCTTTCCAGTGCTTTCGCATCATTTTCTGCATCATTTTAAGCATCATTAAGAAATGGGAGAAACCCACGTATCATTTTAAATTGCCCAATTCTGAAGTGCTCTGTCAGCATTCTAGAGAAGTTCAAATACAACGATTCCAGGGAGGAATCATTCCAGTCCATGTTTTCATGCATCTGTTCTACCCCCATAACCGTGAGAACCCACTGACAAATATCTAGAGCCTTTGTTTGGCTCCGAATAATTTTTTATCAAATAAGGTAATTTGTGAAGCATAACTTAAATAGGTCAGCAAAATTGTTGATCTTAATATAATTTTTCTTAATAAAGTAAGCTCTATGGATTTGATGCTAATTTCAAGATGTTCACTTTTCTTTGTTACTCTTTATTTTGCTATTTTGCTAGCTTCTCTTTCTCCCAAATGTCTTTTCATTCAGAGGTTACAGTTTTTTCAGTGACGACATTCTACACATTTCTTTGAACATCTCCATTTGCTGTCTTCATTTTCTAGGGTCCTGTCTGTTCAAAATAAGAGAAGGAGAAAGGGAGTTCTCTCTTATGGCAGGGAAACAGGAGATGTTGTCTGGGCCCATCTCCTTTTTCTGCAGGGCACAGAGCTAGTCGACACTTCCCACTCCCGGGGAGCTCACGGTGGCGGTGGGGACCGGGGCGTGGTCAGTGGAGGCCAGGGCTGCCTCCGGGCCTGACTCTTGGAAGCTTCCTGTGTGGCCATCTGCGCACTCTCCTCCATCAGCTGGATGTGCAGGCTCCTGCAGAGGACTCTGTTCGCCATGAGGTGTGGCAGCGGCAAGAGGAGAAGACTCCAGGTCCCTGGAACCCCATGGGAAGGCCACCTTCACAAGCACACCTGCCCTCATGGTTTTCTGGGACCATTTTCTTTGGCCACAGGGACAGTGCGGGTGGGCGAGCATCCTCTGCTGAGTGATGTAAAGGAATGTACTTGCCTCTGAGGGGCAAGGACATCGCTCGCCATGCGCGGGCTACTGCGTTCCTCTGCAGAGTGAAAGGTGCTTTCACATACCCACGTACAGGTGATGACACAGGCTGCCTGCTGCGGTGCCACCCTGCCCACCCCACCTCCTCTGGCCACCCCACCCAGCTACTGTCTTCCTGCCTGGCTCCCAGCCTGGGGACCGTAACATGGGCGTGAAGTCGTCGTCTTCTCTCTCCTCTCTTTGCTAATATGGATTCTTCTCCATGCCTTGTTCATCAGGGGCCTTTCATTTTCCCTTTTTGAAATTCTAAGTAGAAGAAACAGACAGTAAACAAGAAAGCATCTAGAGGCTGCCTGCTTCTTCCTCTCTGCAGCACCGTTAGGGTGCTGGCACAGCCCTCGCTGTTTCCAAGACTGACGGGGGAGAATGAGAATAAGGAAGTTCTGACAGCCTCCAGGTAAAACTGTGAACTGGAGCTAGGTTTATTCCCTCTGAAAATCCAGCTAGAGCTACAGGAAAGGTGCAGATCTCCCCTTTTGATGAGAGAATAATGGATTCCGTATTGTCTAAGCCACTGTTGTTTGCCTCAGTCTTTGCAGCCAGTTCTAACCTGGCCTGATAGAGAAACCGTGAGGGAAGTGATGCAGGTGGGGAAGCAGTGAGAACAAGTGAGGCAGGAGTCACGGGCACATGCTACAGTGCAGGACACAGGGAGGGGTCAGCCAGGAGAGGTGGGAAGCAGAACCAGAGACAGGCAGGCTCATTCTTTGACCAGCTAGGAAACTGTCCTGAATCCAAGATGGGCCATGAAGGGATCCAATCCAATGCTCAGACAATGCTCTGATTTTAGATGTTTAGCAGCTTCACATTTGTTTTCACAGGGAGAATGTAGTGTGAATGAGTGTGTGCATGTGTGAAGAAGTGTGTGTTTCTGGGTAGGTACATGTGTGTGTACACGTGTATGCGCATGTCTTGGAGAGATATGGTCCAGCATGTGATACAGAGCTTGCAGGTAGGAAGTAACTGTGGCAATAAAGAAGAGGAATCATGAAGGTCAAAACTACAAAAACTATGAATTGTCAGACCACGTGGGAGATACATTGAAGGGAGAGACGGGGAGGTAAAATAATCAAAACTCAGGTATTGATTAGATGAGGTGGCCACACCATTTGCCCCAGGCTTGTTACACAATAAGCAATCAGTATGTAGGTATTGAGCACAGGAAAGAGTCAATTAATTTTAATTCATGCTAAAGATTTTAATTTGCAATTTTGATTTTCTACTATCTGGGAGGGATAATAAATTGAATGCATACAGCTTTAAGGAATCCATCCACTTATTATAGTGCAGTCCATTGAACCTGCAGAACACAGTTTGTAAAATAAGTATGAATTTTAAAACCCTTGAAATTCAGTGCATGCTATTTTAAGAAAATCTATATTTGTCCTCTTTTTAATGCTGATTTCACTGCTATTAGACTGCATCTGTGTCCACCTTGAGCTCTGAAGCCTTGTGTACTCTGCAAAACACTCATTTGTCCTTTGGTTTGTTACCTGCTTGGAAGACCCATTTGACCTGAGGGTCTGCCATTGCACAACTAAAATTGAAAAGTAGTTATCTCTTGGTTATCGGTTTTCTATCACAATAAATATGTTCGCATACAGTAGGATGTTTTCCTGTAACATTCCCATGATTAAAAATAACACTAATATTTTCTCCATAAAGCTTGCATTAGGGCTGCCCTTGGAGTTTTTCATCTTATGTATTTCCCAATTTCTCCTGCTAGTGATATTTGACACCAGGAACAAAATGCTCATTAAGGGTGCTCCAAACCACATTTTTCCTCTCTATATTTACATTTTTGTAAAATAGTTAAGGCAACCCCTTCTCATGTTTTTCGTGGTTTTTTTTTTTTTTTTTTTTTTTTTTGAGACAGAGTCACCCAGACTGGAGTGCAATGTCCCAATCTTGGCTCACTGCAACTGCCACCTCCTAGGTTCAAGCAATCCTCCTGCCTCAGCCTTCTAAGTAGCTGCGACTACAGGTACACGCCCCCATGCCTGGCTAATTTTTGCATTTTTAGTAGAGACAGGATTTCGCCATGTTGGCCAGGGTGGTCTTGAACTCATGTTCTATGTGAAAAAACAGAAAATAATTCAAGAGCTATTAGAAGTGTGTACCTTTCCCTTCCACAGTGAAGAGAATGCCCCTTCCAAATGGATTCTAACCTCATCCAATTCTGTGTAGACAGCAAGACCACATTGTTCTCAGGATGCATCTGAAACCCTGAGCTGATGGATCTTCCACAACCTACCTTCTGTGCACTGCCATGTCACTATCTGATGATTGACAAATAGGGTCCACATCTTTCCATCCCCTGTGTGTCTAAATGCTCACTGGAATCATGCATGATTACCGAAGTATCTTCTTGCTCTGTGCAGTCCCAGCCACTGTATCTTTCTGTAAGAAAGAGCAGTTCATAAGTTCCTGGAGGTTTACCCTGGGGAACCGTGGAGCATAAAGCCCAGATATGAGTTAGCAGTTGATATTTGAGAATGCAAATTAAGTGACATAGATGTCCCAATGCAAGACAATTGTTACTTTTGAGGTCTGGATGAGTATCGGGTTTATCAGGCTGATGTGAATTGGGAATCCCTGGAAAGGAAGAGTGGTTCTTGTACACTGTGAGGGGGATTGGATTCTAGCTGTGCCAGGTGGAATGATTAAGGCTTGCATTGTAGAATTACAAGGAACTGTATTTACAGAGACAGGAAATTGAAAAGCCGGGAAGAGTGGATCCCAAGTGGGGAGCCCAAGTGGCCTGGAAGGAGATATGAGACTAGAACAGAACTAAGTATGCAGAAAAATAACAACTGAGGTTTGGGGAATGATCCCAGAGGCACCAGCCAAGTGTGTAAAGCAGCGTGAAAACTGACCTAAGTGAATTTCTCCTCCCAGCAATTGTCAGTTCTTTGGATAAACAAAGTCTCTAGCACTCAGTGTTCCGTGGGGGAACATGTCTCCTCCTCTCCCCACAGCCTTGCTACCAGATTATTATACAAGAAAAGAAAGTCTTAGTATCAAGTTTGCAAATCATATAGTCACTTTTTGGCATACATGCACAAATGTACTCATTCAACCTATTTTAACAGCTGAGGAAAACTTCCCATCCCTGTCTTTAGGGTCTCCAAACCACACCTCACGTGGACACTTCACTTGGGGATGGACCCAGGGATACGCTGATGGCAGGAGCAGCCATGCTTGGAGTTGCAAGAGAGGACAGAGACCTGATGGGGTGGAGGGATGTGGGAATGACGGGCTTCAGACCTCGGGAAGCTTTGGCCATGATATGAGGTGATGAGCTTGCCAAATTTGCATATGGAAGATGTCACTGGTGTGCAGGGAGTGAACGAGGATAAAGGCATAAGTGAGTCTTGCCAGAGATCAAGGACAAGGCATTGGATAAAAGTCCAGGAAGAGCATAAGCTGGTCATTTACAACGCTCAGAAATCCCAACCAGGGGACTGGAGAAGAAGCAGGTATTCTGTTATGCCCCTGAGCAGTGAGGTCCTGAAAACAAGAAAAAAGAGTCCAGGCCACAAAAAGTCCTGGTACGCAAACAGAGCCTTGCATTTCACAACTAGGGGAGCAAGAAACAGCAGAGCCAGATGGTGCCAGATGGAGCCGTGTGTTGAAGGCTTGGTGCCCAAGCAGGGAGCTATGGGCAGCCTGCCTGTCTCACTCAGCTAAACATGGCACAAATAAAAATATTTGTCTTGAATGAGAAAATAAATCACATCAGATTATAACTTAAGTGGAAACACACACACACACACACACACACAAATAATAAACTGCTAGATGTCTGCTATTATATTTGCCTACAATTTTCTGTTGCATATTCTTTTATTGTCTTTTTAAGTGACAGTGATTTCCTAGTATATTTTCTATAGTAAAACTAGAAAAATTGTTTAGTCTTTGCTTTAACTTGCTTGTTTAACATTTGTTTATGTTTATGTATTTTCTATAGTAAAACTAGAAAAATAGTTTAGTCTCTGCTCCAACTTGCTTGTTTAAAACTTATTTAGTTTTATATATTTTCTACAGAAAGCTAGAAAAACTAGTTTAGTCTTTGCTCTAAGTTGCTTGTGTAACATTTATTGGTTTTTATCATTAAACATGGAAAAGCATAAGACACGCAGGAGTTCTTGCATTTGCACTACTGATGTGGGCTTGTGTTTTACAGACACAGGGATCTTGATAAATTCTATTTCATAATATTTCCATCAAAAGTCAAAGAAAAAAACTATCAATATATTCCTAAATATTAGTGCTGCCTAACTGGATATGTTTCTGACAGGGGAGAGCATCCATTTTGCTGAGGAAATCTGTTTACAGTTTTATACATCTGGGGATTGGACTGGCTTCTAGTGCCATATATATACACACATATATATGAAAGATATATATATATGTGAAATATATATATATGAAAAATTTATATATATATTTGAGACAGAGTTTCATGTTTGTCACCCAGGCTGGAATGCAATGGCGCAATCTCGGCTCACTGCAACTTCTGCCTCCCGGGTTCAAGCGATTTTCCTGCCTTAGCCTCCCACAGTAACTGGAATTACAGGCCCATGCCACCACACCCAGCTAACTTTTTTGTATTTTTAGTTGAGACGGGGTTTCATCATGTTGGCCAGGCTTGTCTTGAACTCCTGAACTTGGGTGATCTGCTCCCCTCGGCCTCCCAAAGTGCTGAGATTATAGGCGTGAGTCACTGCACCCTACCATAGTGCCATATATTTTAAGACTTTTCTCATCGGCCCCACAGGCTTTCATGCCAACACCTTGAGGACATACTCCTATCCTAGGACCTCTGTCCAGCCCCTTCCTATGTGTCTTATAGGAAGGACAGGTAACAGTAACTTGATTATACAAGTAAGTTACTGTAAGTCCATTAACTGTATCAGGTTAATTACAATCTAAATGTATCTCTAAAGCAACTCCACTTTCTGAGATCCCTAACTTGTTCATAGCCTGTTCAATACCAGCAGCCATGAAGGGAAGGTGAGCAAGGGATAGATGGAATGTAATTGATCTCAATTGCAGTAACATTCTTAGACTGGCAAATTTTATCAAACATGTGGTCCATAAACACATTGCAAGGCCACCCTAAGGGCTGAAGCTGAAGCTCTGTGAACTGCATCGCCAGCGGCTTCTAGTTCCCAGAAACTGCCTCAGGCCTCTGAAGCAGGGGTCTCAATCATCATTCACAGGACATGTGAATATTCATCAATGAACGTATCAGGAGGGACTTCATGAGAAGATAAGGCCTGCGCACTTCGGACAGAAGCCTCCAGTGCATTTCCCGCTAGACCATCTTCCAGCTTCTTTGTAGCTGGAGGCTGTTCAGTGCCACCATATCACATGCTGTGCAGGACACATGCTGGCAGAAGGCCCACTGTGGGGAGGCTCCACGGCAGGTGCTGACTCACAAGGGGTTATCCCCCTCGTCTCACCTGCAAGCAGGGAAGTGAGAAGGACCAGGGAGCAGATGGAAGAAATCAGACTCCTCCTCGACCAGCTGCTGGCCTGCACAAAGCGGGATCGACGTCACTTTGAGACTTTACATTATTCTTCAAAGTAGGGACATGGAAAGAATCTTTTTAAAATATTATTTTTTATTTTACTTTTTCAGATGGAGTTTTCCTCTTGTTGCCCAGGTGGAGTGCAATGGCGCAACCTTGGCTCACTGCAACCTCAACCTCCCAGATTCAAGCGATTCTCCTGCCTCAGCCTCTTGAGTAGCTGGGATAACAGGCCCCTGCCCCCACGCCTGGTTAATTTTTGTATTCTTAGTAGAGATGGGGTTTTACCATCTTGGCCAGGCTGTTCTCGAACTCCTGACCTCAGGTTATCCACCTGCCTCTGCCTCCCAAAGTGCTGTAATCATAGGCATGAGCTACCGTGCCCAGCAGAAAGAATCTTAAGTTAAGAAAATTATCTTAACCAAGAGTTAGCCATGGAGAAGTCAGTTAAGTTTATTTAGCAACCATGGAAACACAGCCATGGGGTAGTAGAATCAGCTGAATGTCCTGAACTTAGATAAAACGCATGCACATAAACAAACACCAACATTTCTTTATTGACTTTTATTTATTTTTTTATATGAAAAGTGGGAAACCTGCATTTTGCCCCATTTTAGCAGCCTGTGGCCAGGTTTTATGATAGGATGCCGCTCTGCACGTGAGGCCTGAACTGTTCTCTGGTTCTGTTTAGACCATACACCTTCTCTGTTTCTATTTTGTTAGTGCCTAGAGATGAGATGACATATATTTTACCTTTTGTGTTGCGGTGGCTGAAAATTTCCAGCCACAAAGACATAGTTGGAGGATGAAACTTTTCCCAACCGAAACCAGGTGCACGTATATGACCCAGGGTATTTCCTTCGAGACCAAATGCTTAAGTTCTCATCAATAAACTTAACAGTAGGCGGCACCAACAACAGACCCAGTTCACTAACAGAATGGAATGCAACATATGGGACAGACATGGTTTCACTGAAATAATCTGTGGTCTGTGATTGCATTTCCAAAGTAAGTTAATAACCACCTTCACAGGGCTATGGATTGCAGCTCCAGTTCTGAAACAATAGACCTGGGACATTCAGACTCATTTCAGGTGAACTAATCATTTTCTGAAAAGAAAAGTAAAAGAAATTATTTATAATAGATATATAAGTATCATGGGGACAGACAATATACTTCCAAATGCACTAAATCACATTTCTTCCAACTTACACACCACCCCACAGACAGTGCAATATTCTACTGAAACCCTTTCTCACAGGGGAACTCAGGTGGAGGAGACCAGCTTCTTGAAAGATGATGGTAGGAATAAAGGAATCAAGTAGACAGTATTGAGTCAGTGGAAAAAAAAAATAGTTTGTTTTTATTTCCCCAAGGATGATTTAATTTAACTGAGATAATTTGAAAAAAAAAAAAGCTTACATACATGTAAGAACTATCAGACTGACAATGACAAATGTAGCTTCTAAAATAAGCATTACCACGGATGATCATGTTTGCAACAAGATGGAAATTTGAGAATACTCAAATGAGAGTAGTGGAAATAATTGAAGGTTGGAGAATAGGTCTACAAAACCAAGGGCAACTGAATTATGATGGCTTCAGCTGAGAGGAGTATCATCAAACTGGGTTGATTGTTTTTGAAGAGTGGATCCGGTGAAATCTACAAAAACTGAGAATGGAAATAAATGAACATTTATAATAAAGAAGAAACAATGGATGTTAGAACTAGAAAAGACCTCAAAATCACATTTGGGGGCCCCACCTAAAAAATTACATTTCGGGGCCCCACCTAAACTTTTCCAGCTTTGTTAGAACTAGAAAAGACCTCAAAATCACATTAAGGGGCCCCATTATAACTGACGGTTAGAATCCCTGGGGCTAAGACTCAGAAATCTGTTTTTAAAAATCCCTAATGAGTTCAATTGATCCTCAAAATGGAAGCCCATGAGTCACTTTGTCTCCTATTACAAGAAGAGTTAAGGTAGCAAGGTAGCTAAAAGGCAAAAAAAAAAGAAAAAAAAAAAAAAAAAAAAAAGCTCATTCTGACTTCATGTTTAATTAGAAATTAGAAAACTCTCCTCTGTAGATTCTGTAACTTAGTTTCTAAACAGCTGAAAGAATCCCTCTTCCATCTCGTACATGCTGAGGACCAGAGTGCCAGTTTAGGATTTATGTTTGACATGAATCAGAGGATCTGTGCAATCCCACTGAGTCAAGGGAGGTGAGCCCAGACATGAAGCTTTATTGCCATTGGGAAGAACGTATGCTCTATACGTCCCTCTGGACTCGGGTATGGGCTTTTATTGTTTTCTTTAGCACTTCTCAGCGTAGCAGCAAGAAGAGTCTGTTACTTGGGACAGATTTAATTTGGCAAAATCCACCCGTTATCCTTATCAGAGTATTTGGGAAGCACCTACTTTGCATAATGAAGTGCTTGGCACTGAGATTCCCACATGCAGGCGTTGGGATGGTCAGGGTTTTGTTCCATTTCCCTGGACTCATGTCCAGTTTTGAAATTGCATTCCGAAGAGTTATGCAGTCATCATTCTTGTCTTCATTCATATCAGTTTCAATTGCTGATATTGTAAAGATGCTCCTCATTCGCCTCTGAGGGTTCAAAAAAGTGGCAGGCTATGGGAAACACTTGGAAACCATCGCATTCACTCGATTCAATAATGACTGGATGAGAAACATGTACAGGTTACTCTCTATGCCCAGGAATTGCAGACAAAGCAAAGAGAACAGAAGAAATTGGCTCCACTTTGCAAGTTGATGGGTCTATTAAAGAAAAGCATGATTATGTCTTCATATTAATTAGCAAATTGTATTTCACCTATTCTCTATTCTTGCCTCTTGGCCTATACAGCCATTAGTTAACCCAAAATCTGCTTTCTATCCATCTCTATCTCTGCCACATGCTAGCTGAGAAATCTTGAGCAAGTCACTCACATCTTAGACTCTTAGTTTTCTCAATATTAAAATGAGAACAGTAATACCTACCTTAAAGAGTAGCTGTAGGAATATGAAGTGTCAGGCACACAACTCTCAATCAGTGTTGCTTTCATTGGTTTTGAAATGATGGGTGTATTAGTCCACTTTTGCACTACGATAAAGAAATGTCTGATACTGAGTAACTTATAAGGAAAAATTTAATTGGCTCCCAGTTCTGTAGTCTGTACAGCAAGTGTAGCAGCTCCTGCTCAGCTTCTGGGGAAGCCTCAGGAAACTTACAATCATGGTGAAAGGCAAAGCGGTAGCCATTGCTTCACATGGTGGGAGCAGGGAGAAAGGGTGGGGGGGCAGTGCCACACACCTTTAAACAACCAGATCTCGTGAGAAGTCTATCACAAGAACAGCACCAAAGGGATGGTGCTAAACTATGAAGGATCCACCCCATGATCCAGTGACCTCCCTCCAGGCCCATCTCCATCATTGGGAATTACAGTTAAACATGAGTTTTGGGTGGTGTGATGGTTAATACTGAGTGTCAACTTGGTTGGATTGAAGGATGCAAAGTATTGATCCTGTGTGTGTCTGTGAGGATGTTGCCAAAGGAGATTAACATTTGAGTCAGTGGACTGGGGAAGGCAGACCCACCCTTAATGTGGGTGGGCACCATCTAATCAGCTGCCAATGAGGGTAGAATATAAAGCAGGCAGAAAAATATGAAAAGGCTAGACTGGCCTAGCCTCCCAGGCTATATCTTTCTCTCATGCTGCATGCTTCCTGCCCTTGAACACTGGATTCCAAATTCTTCAGTTTTGGGACTTGAACTGCCTCTCCTTGCTCCCTGGTTTGCAAACAGCCTTTTGTGGGACCTTCTGATGCTGTGAGTTAATACTTAATACACTCCCCTTTCTATCTATCTATCTATCTATCTATCTATCTATCTATCTTATTAGTTCTGTCCCTCTAGAGAACGCTGACTAATACAGATGGGACAGATATTCAAACCATATCATTGGAATATTTGAACTCATTATAGGAATACACATATAAAGCAGTGATAAGACCAATACTCTTTTCTGTAGTGTTGGAGTTAATGTCCAGCTAGCCAATATTCTTTAAATATTTGTTGAAATATATAAATAATTGAGTCCACAGCTCAATCACATTCTGGTGTGAAGGACTTGTCACTTCCCTTATAGCTTTTCACCATTTGATCTTGAAATACTGGAAAAAAGTCAACATGTAATGGGAAATGTGTTGGAAAGATGCTAGGAACTGTTAAAGAGCAAATTCTTTTGCTATCATGACTGCATCTTCCAAGAGTCACCAGGAAGCAATGGCAGCCACAGCCATCCTTCTACCCCAGAGCGCCTTCACTATTACTTGGGCCCTTTAGAGCCTGGGACTCAAGAGAGCGCTGCAGAAATGGGGTGCCCCTGAGGCTCATCTGCCAGCGTCCCCACTGTGGGCTCACAGGTGTCTCAGGATGGACCCATCCCTCTGACTCTCTTCTTCTTTGGAAACTTTGGGCTGTTCCTCTGTGGCCCACTGTGACTCCCACCCCCTTCTTTTGTGCAATTTTTCTCCAATGAAGAAAATGATAATCTATGAAGTTTCTAAATCATCCTCATGGGTCCCCAGAATCAATAAGAGGCTGCTTGAGTTTCCTAAGCATTTGAGGCCAGTAAATATTAGGAAAGAGATGGGGTCAAAATTAAAACAAGCAAAAAATAAGGACACCTAGGAGACCTCTCCCAAACTTCGTAAGATGTTATTTGAAGTAAAGTATGGCAAGGACTCACTTACCTGTTTTTTTTTAATCAATGGAGTTAAAAAAGAAAACTTCTTTTTTTGGAGAATCCAACCCTAGCTTACTCTCTGTGCATCCTGTTTCCTTCCTTTAGCTGAGTCCTTGTGACTCCCAGCACCTTCCTGAAAAGTCCTTTGTGGTTTTTCCCTCTCCCCTCTTTCCTCTTGTGCCACACAGCACAATAAGACAAAGGTGAATGGCGATTTACTTACATACCAGGTATAATTCCAATAAAATACCTTTCTCAGAATCCCATATTTCATGTAAGAAAATATCTCTGTAACATTCATAAAATATTTTATAGGCCAAACAACTAAATACACAACAAAATATAAAATCATAAAGATATACAAACATTAGTTGATAAAATAATCCTTCACAGAGAATTTGAGTTATATCTATATAATTTCAATTCAATGCTTAGTAGTGAAAATACAAGTCATTTGGATACATTTTTTAAAATTGCAATTATTGGATTCTGTTCCAAGATGGCTAAATAGGAACGGCTCCAGTCTGCAGTTTCCAGCATGGCTGATGCAGAAGACATGTGATTTCTGCATTTCCAACTGAGGTACCTGGTTCATGTCATTGGAACTGGTTGACAGTGGGTGCAGCCCATGGAGGGTGAGAGCTGAAACAGGGTGGGGCGTTGTCTCACATGGGAAGAGCAAGAGGTTGGAGGATTTCCCTTTCCTAGCCAAGGGAAGCTGTGACAGACTGTACCTAGAAAAGTGGGACACTTCTGCTCAAATACTGCACTTTTTCCATGGTCATAGCAACCAGCAGACCAGGAGATTCTCTCCCGTGCCTGGCTTGGCAGCTTCCATGCCCGTGGAGCCTTGCTCACTGTTAGCACAGCAGTCTGAGATTGACCTATGAGGCTGCAGCCTGGTAGGGGGACGGGCATCCGCCATTCATGAGGCTTGAGTAGGTAAACAAAGCAGCTGGGAAGCTCGAACTGAGTGGAGCCTACTGCAGCTCAGCAAGGCCTACTGCCTCTATAGACTCCACTTCTGTGGGTGTGGCATAGCTGAACAAAAGGCAGTAGAAACTTCTGCAGACTTAAATGGCCCTGTCTGACAGCTCTGAAGAGAACAGTGGTTCCCCCAGCATGGTGTCTGAGCTCTGAGAATGGACAGACTGCCTCCTCAAGTGGGCCCCTGACCCTGTGTAGCCTAACTGGGAGACACCTCCCAATAGAGGCCGACTGACTCCTCATACAGGCAGGTGGCCCTCTGGGATGAAGCTTCCAGAGGAAGGATCAGTGGCAATATTTGCTGTTCTGCAGCCTCTGCTGGTGATACCCAGGCAAACAGGGTCTGGAGTGGACCTCCACCAAACTCCAACAGACCTGCAGCTGAGGAACCTGATGGTTAGAAGGAAAACTAACAAACAGAAAGGAATAGCATCAAAATAAACAAACAGGACATCCACACCAAAGCCCCATATGTAGGTCACCAACATCAAAGACCAAAGGTAGAAAAAAACCACAAAGATGGGGGAAATCCAGAGCATAAAAGCTGTAAATTCTAAAAACCAGAGCAGCTCTTCTCCTCCAAAGGATTACAGATCCTCACCAGCAATGGAACAAAGCTGGATGGAGAATGACTTTGACAAGTTGACAGAAGTAGGCTTCAGAAGGTCAGTAATAACAAACTTATCCGAGCTAAAGAAGCATGTTCTAACCCATTGCAAGGAAGCTAAAAACCTTGAAAATAGATTAGACGAAGGGTTAACTAGAATGAACAGTGTAGAAGTCTTTAAATGACCTGATGGAGCTGAAAACCACGGCACGAGAACTTTGTGACTCATGCACAAGCTTCAATAGCTGATTCGATCAGGTGGAAGAAAGGATATCAGTGATTGAAGATCAAATTAATGAAACAAAGTGAGAAGACAAGTTTAGAGAAAAAAAGATTAGAAAGAAATGAACAAAGCCTCCAAGAAATATGGGACTATGTGAAAAGACCACATCTACATTTGATTGGTATAACTGAAAGTAATGGGGAGAATGGAACCAAGTCAGAAAACACTCTTCAGAATATTATCCAGGAGAACTTCCCCAACCCAGCAAGGCAGGCCAACATTCAAATTCAAATTCAGGAATACAGAAAACACAAAGATACTCCTCAAGAAGAGCAACCCAAAGACACATAATTGTCAGATTCACCAAGGTTGAAATGAAAGAAAAAATATGAAGGGCAGCCAGAGAGAAAGGTCGGGTTACCCGCAAAGGGAAGCCCATCAGACTAACAGCAAATCTTTTGGCAGAAACCCTACAAGCCAGAAGAGAGTGGGTTGCCAATATTAGACATTCTTAAAGAAAAGAATTTTCAACCAAGAATTTCATATCTAGCCAAATTAAGCTTCATAAGTGAATGAGAAATAAAATCCTTTACAGAGAAGCAAATGCTGAGATATTTTGTCACCACCAAGCCTGCCTTACAAGAGCTCCTGAAGGAAGCACTAAACGTGGAAAGGAACAACCAGTACCAGTCAATGCAAAAATATATCAAATTGTAAAGACCATTGATACTATGAAGAAACTGCATCCATTAATGGTCAAAATAACAACTAACATCATAATGACAGGATCAAATTAATACATAACAATATTAACCTTAAATGCAAATGGGCTAAATGCCTCAGTTAAAAGACACAGACTGGCAAATTGGATAAAGACTCAAGACCCATTGGTGTACTGTATTCAGGAGACCCATCTCACATGCAGAGACACACATAGGCTCAAAATAAAGGGACAGAGGAAGAGCTGCCAAGCCAATGGAAAGCAAAAAAAGAGCAGGGGTTGCAATCGTAGTCTCTGATAAAACAGACTTTAAACCAACAAAGATCAAAAGAGACAAAGAAGGCCATTACATAATGGTAAAGGGTTCAATTCAACAAGAAGAGCTAACCATCCTAAATATATATGCACCCAATACAGGAGCACCCAGATTTATAAAGCAAGTCCTTAGAGACCTACAGAGAGACTTAGGTCAATAATGGGAGACTTTAACACCCCACTGTCAATCTTAGACAGATCAACGAGACAGAAGGTTAACAAGGATATCCAGGACTTGAACTCAGTTCTGCACCAAGCAGAACTAATAGACATCTACAGAACTCTCCACCCCAAATCAACAGAATATACATTCTTCTCAGCACCACATCGCACTTATTCTAAAATTGACCACATAATTGGAAGTAAAATACTCCTCAGCAAATGTAAAAGAACAGAAATCACAAAAAACTGTCTCTAAAACCACGCTGCAATCAAATCAGAACTCAGGATTAAGAAACTCACTCAAAACCACACAATTACATGGAAACCGAACAACCTGCTCCTGAATGACTAAATAACAAAATGAAGGCAGAAATAAAGATGTTCTGTGAAACCAACGAGAACAAAGACAAAATGTACCAGAATCTCTGGCACACGTTTAAAGCAGTGTGTAGAGGGAAATTATAGCACTAAATGCCCACAAGAGAAAGCAGGAAAGATCTAAAATCAATACCCTAACATAATGATTACAAGAACTAGAGAAGCAAGAGCAAACCAATTCAAAAGCTAGCAGAAGGCAAGAAATAACTAAGATCAGAGCAAAACTGAGAGAGATAGAGACACAAAAAAACCTTCAAAAAATCAAGGAATCCAGGAGCTGATTTTTTGAAAAGATCAAGAGAATTGATAGACTGCTAGCCAGAGTAATAAAGAAGAAAAGAGAGAAGAATCAAATAGATGCAGTAAAATTTGATAAAGGGGATATCATCACCGATCCCACATAAGTACAAACTACCATCAGACAATACTATACACACCTCTACACAAATAAACTAGAAAATATGGAAGAAATGAATAAATTCCTGGACTCATACACCCTCCCAAGACTGAACCAGGAAGAAGCTGAATCTCTAAATAGACCAATAACAGGCTCTGAAATTGAAGCAATAATTAATAGCCTACCAACCAAAAAAAGTCCAGGACCAGATGGATTTACAGCCGAATTCTACCAGAGGTATAAAGAGGAGCTGGTATCATTCTTTCTGAAACTATTCTAATCAATATAAAAAGAGGGAATCCTCCCTAACTCATTTTATGAGGCCAGCATCATTCTGATACCAAAGCCTGGCAAAGATACAACAAAGAAAAGAATATTTTAGACCAATATCCCTGATGAACATTAATGCAAAAATCCTCAATAAAATAATGGTAAATCGAATCCAGCAGCACATCAAAAAGCTTATCCACCACAATCAAGTCAGCTTCATCTCTGGGATGCAAGGCTGGTTCAACATACACAAATCAATAAATGTAATGCAGCATATAAACAGAACCAAAGACAAAAACCACATGATTATCTCAATAGATGCAGAAAAGGCCTTTGACAAAATTCAACAGCCCTTCATGCTAAAAACTCTCAATAAACTAGGTATTGATAGAACATATCTCAAAATAATAAGAGTTATTTATGACAAACCCACAGCCAACATATACTGAATGGGCAAAAACTGGAAGCCCTCTCTTTGAAAACCAGCAGAAGACAAGGATGCCTTCTCTCACCACTCCTATTCAACATAGTGTTGGAAGTTCTGTCTAGGGCAATCAGGCAAGAGAAATAAATAAAGCGTATTCGATTAGAAAAAGAGGAAGTCAAATTGTCCCTGTTTGCAGATGACATGATTGTGTATTTAGAAAACTCCATCGTCTCAGCCCAAAATCTCCTTAAGCTGATAAGCAACTTCAGCGAAGTCTCAGGATACAAAATCAATGTGCGAAAATCACAAACATTCCTATACACCAATAACAGTCAAACAGAGAGCCAAATCATGAGTGAACTCCCATTCACAATTGCCACAAAGAGAATAAAATACCTAGGAATCCACCTCACAAGGGATGTGAAGGACCTCTTTCAGGAGAACTACAAACCACTGCTCAACGAAATAAAAGAGGACACAAACAAATGGAAGAACATTCTATGTTCATAGATAGGAAGAATCAATATCGTGAAAATGGTCATACTGCCCAAGGTCATTTATAGGTTCAATGCTATCCCCAGCAAGCTACCAATGACTTTCTTCACAGAATTGGGTAAAACTACTTTAAAGTTCATATGGAACCAAAAAAGAGCCTGCATTGCCAAGACAATCCTAAGCCAAAAGAACGAAGCTGGAGGCATCATGCTACCCGACTTCAAACTATACTACAAGGCTACAGTAACCAAAATAGCATGGTACTGGCACCAAAACAGATATATAGACCAATGGAACAGAACGGAGGCCTAAGTAATAACACCACACATCTACAACCATCTGATCTTTGACAACAAAAACAAGCAATGAGAAAGGATTCCCTGCTTAATAAATGGTGCTGGGAAAACTGGCTAGCCATAGGTAGAAAGCTCAAACTGGATCCGTTCCTTACACTTTATACAAAAATTAATTCAAGATGGATTAAAGACTTAAATGTTCGACCTAAAACCATAAAAACCCTAGAAGAAACCCTAGGCAATACCATTCAGGACATAGGCATGGGCAAGAACTTCATGACTAAAACACCAAAAGCAATGGCAACAAAAGCCAAAATAGACAAATGGAATCCAATTAAACTAAAGAGTTTCTGCACGGCAAAATAAACTACCATCAGAGTGAACAGGCGACCTGCAGAATGGGAGAAAATTTTTGCAATCTACCCATCTGACAAAGGGCTAATGTCCAGAATCTACAAAGAACTTAAATTTACAAGACAAAACCAAACAACTCCATCAAAAAGTGGATGAAGGATATGAACAGACACCTCTCAAAAGAAGACATTTATGCAGCCAACAGATACATGAAACAATGCTCATCATCACTGGTCATTAGAGAAATGCAAATCAAAACCACAATGAGATACCATCTCACACCAGTTAGAATGGCAATCATTAAAAAGTCAAGAAACAATAGATGCTGGAGAAGATGTGGAGAAATAGGAACGCTTTTACACTGTTGGTGGGAGGGTAAACTAGTTCAACCATTGTGGAAGACAGTGTGGCGATTCCTCAAGGGTCTAGAACTAGAAATACCATTTGATCCAGTGGTCGCGTTACTGGGTATATACCCAAAGGATTATAAATCATGCTACTATGAAGACACATGCACACATATGTTTACTGCAGCACTATTCACAACAGCAAAGACTTGGAACCAGCCCAAATGTCCATCAATGATAGACAGGATTAAGAAAATGTGGCACATATACACCATGGAATACTATGCAGCCATAAAAATCGATGAGTTCGTGTCCTTTGCAGGGACATGGATGAAGCTGGAAACCATCATTCTGAGCAAACTATCTCAAGGACAGAAAACCAAACACCACATATTCTCTCTCATAGGTGGAAATTGAACAATGAGAACACTTGGACACAGGGCAGGGAATATCACACTTCAGGGCCTCTCGGGGGCTGAGGGACTCAGGGAGAGATAGCATTAGTAGAAATACCTAATGTAAATGACGAGTTGATGGGTGCAGCAAACCAACATGGCACATGTATACCTATGTAACAAACCTGCACGTTGTGCACATGTACCCTAGAACTTAAAGTATAATAAATAAATAAATAATAAAAACAAATAATAAAATCTGAAAAAAAAAAACCAGCTAGGAGTAGATCCCATATCTTAGGTATATTCTCACTTTGTTAGGGTTGACACTCTAGGATCACATTAAATGAAGTCTTAAACAAACAAACAAAAAAGTTGCAATTATTATCTGATCTTTCCTACAAATGCACACAGCATGTACCTGCACGGCTCAAAGCAAAATAATAATTATGAGCCACTTTCGATCTGAATTTCTTCAGAATTACAATACTAATCTTTCAATTGTATATTTTATTATTATTAAATTAATGTAATTGAGACTAAATGTTAAATCTTAATGAAAACCAACAGGAGACAAAAAAGTAAAGTAAATCCTAATGTATTCAGAGTCTACTCTACCAGGCACCATTTTGATAAACAACTGAGGACCCTTGTTCAAGTGGAACGTCCACTTTGCAAAGGAAAGCTAGAGCCGGTCCCTACAGAATGCTCCAGATGAAGGGGAATGGAGTTTCAAAGATGAGGATAAGCTCCTCAGGCCATCAGGCCCCTTGGAGCCTGAAGCGCAATGTCCAGCAGGCAGTTTCAAGAATGTGTCTGTCCTTTGAAGCACAGCACATGGCATGGAAGATGCATGTATATGCGCGTGTGCGTGTATGTGTGTGCTCGCGCGCATGTGCATGTGTTATCGGGTCACAAAACCCTTTTTGCTGGCCTTGAGGAATCCCTGGATCCCCCAGGTTGTCAAGAGCACAGATTGAAAACCGCTGGCCAACAAAATTTGAGATGTGAGGTGGTTAAACTCAGCCACCCCTCTGAGCTTCGACAGACATCAACGGGCAACACCCAGCACCACGTGGCTTGGCACTGGGGAGCCATTTCCATTTCAGATCCTAACAGAAAATGCCCCTATTCTATTCAGAGGCCTGCACTTAGCCTTCCTTGTTCATTTGCAGGATAAATGATGAGAATCCTGCTTTGGCTGTTTCTCTGGATGTCGTCTCTGACGCCCACGTTGCCATGACTTATGGCCTTTTTTCATGGCTTATCTTAATGAACTGCTCTTCAGAGAGTGATGTTTATTGCATTTTCTTATCACTCTCCCTTGCTGGCTTTGGGGACGCTCCTCTCTCCTGGTTCTCCATGGACTTCGCTGTCTGTTTTGTCTCATTAAAGAGTTCTCTTGCTCTGATCACTCTCGGTAGACTGTGGTGATCCTAAGGGCTCCATCCGCAAGCCACTACATGTCGCTGCTGTTCCCTAAGGAAAATCTCTACCAGGGGAACCCAGGCCCTCCTGAGGTTTCTTGTCTTGGAAAGTCACAACACACACATGCACACACACACACATGCACAGAAGTGCATACACACACACACACACACACGTATTCCATGCCATGGGCTCTCCCTGAAATATCAGAGGCATTCTTGGAACTTTCTGCTGGACTCTGTGCTTCAGGCTTGAAGGGACTCTTGGCGGCAAGAGCTTATACTCACCTGGCTACAGGTGATGAGCCTCCCAGTCCAGCACCCATCCTCACTTCTCTCTGCCTTCTCACACTTGCTGTGATTGGTGAGCTTGTGCAGAAACAATAGACCACATGGGGCTCCAGCTCTGCTGGGTCCTCCTTGGAGCTCCTGTGTTTGCAGAGATTCTGGGTTCTCACCTGCTCTCTGGGCCATGCAAAGCAAGGAGACATATTGATGAGCACACCTGAATCTACTTCTAAGCCCCATCTTCCCGTAGAACTCCTATCAATAATATCTCACACATTTCCAACTGGCTGATACCTCCATTTATTTATCAATGGATTCCAAGCTCAAGTAAGGGAGATTTTATTTACTGGGATCCTAAATCCTCAACGATTATTCAAACTCCAAATAATAAAGACCAGGCATGTCCTCCTTCTCCCAAATCTGTCATTCTATCACTCTATCCACCCTTACCTACTTCAGCAACCTGAGGTCAATCTCTCTCTCTCTCTTTTTTTTTTTTTCACCTGAGGTCAATCTCAACATCCCCTGCACTCACGCTCTTTACCTCTAATTGATCTCTAACTTCTATCCTTTTTCTAAGTATTTCTTTAAACTTCTCTCTTCCAATTTCAATTACTAGCACCCCAGTTTAGAGTCTACAAGATGACTCAAAATAGCTTCAGTCAACACAGGAACTTACTGACTCATTTGATTGAAATGCCAAGGGGTTGAGCTCACTTTTCATTTGCGGGCTCTAAAGACCCCTGTGTCCAGCTCACCCCGCGGCTGTGGACAGGAGCTTGCACACTTGGTGGCTATCGAAGGCCTTCTTACAATCCCCATCCAGCTCCCCACCTTCTACCTTTTTCACTCCTGACCCTGGTCTTTCTTCCACCGTGGTGAATCTTCAGCAAACAGTAGTGTGCTCATCTGCCTCTCCATCCATTTCTGCTCACATAGCTTCTTTTTTTTTGGAATATGGCTTTTGTTTTCTTCCTCTGGCCAAGATTATTTGTATTCAAAAACTCAATTTCTTTTCTCCATTAACTCTTTATTTCTAGAAAACCAGATACCCACCTCTCTCCTTACTCACTTTTTAAATCCAGTTCTTTGCATTTCAACCCCTCATGCTGAAGCACCTCAGGCAGGACTGCCATCCTCTAAGGGCTTTCTATAGAGAAGGCCCCTCGAGAGCATGCACAGAGCCTTGAACAGAGAGGGTGGCCTTCTGGTTGCCATGTCAGGTGCTGTCTTCATGGTGCCTGGTGGGTGATACAGCCATCTTCAGTGAGGGCTGAACTGAACCAATGATGGACAGATTGCTCAAGTAAAAGAGAGAGAAAGGCATGGAGAAGGCAGCACACAGCAATATTCCCAGCGAAATCAGACAAGGAATTTGCAAAGTCTGTTAATTAGGGAAAAAAGAAGCCCGCTATCACAATCAATAAATGTATAAAGGTTGTACTGAAAGCGCTTGAGGAACTGAAAATGCGTATGTGAAAAACTCTCATTGGAAAAAAAGAGTGTGAATCAAAGAAACAAAACAATGTAACTCAGATATCGTGGAGAAGCACAATGTAGGCCCAGAGAGGATGTGAATCTGGAAGACTGGACCTCTAGCAGACACTGAGTGCACACCAGCCTACAGAGCCCCAAACTTTGGAACACAGCGTGTGCCTGGGGGCTATGTTACCTATGGCTGGGCACATGCAGGTCTCACTGCAGAGTGCGGGTGCAGTTATTCTCAAGAGTATTGGCCTTTTCACAGATTGCTGGGTTAAAAAACCCAAACAAACAGGCAACAGTCCAGAAAGTGGTATCTGAAACACTTGGCTGGACCCCATGCACAGGAAGCTCTGGTGCTTAGGGGCTGTTACAGCCCCGAGGAAACCCTGGCTCTGCCCTGTCTCTCCTTTGTGATGCTCCCTGTTCCTTGCGGTCACCTAAACCCTTCCTTTCCTCTGATTCTGTTGTAACTATTCACTTAAGGGTCGGAATCATCTGTGAATTTTTGGAAAACATTGTTCCTTCTCCTGGCCGGGTTTCCGGCTTGGTTAGACCAGTCATAAACAGTGCGGTCAAAAGCAACACATCCACTGCAAACCTGCCTCTCCTCCCTGTTGTCTGCAAGCCCCCGTTAAATGTTAGGACCAATATTAAATCATTTTCAATATTGTTTTCTTAAATTTCGTTACTATTTCTTAAAAATAACCTTTGTCTCCCTTCTGTTGCTTACTCTTGGGTAAAAGGGTTAGTCATAAAACTTGCTCCTGTAATGCCTACTTTAAATGTCAATTTGAGCAATTTTTATTTGGGGCATCACATTAAAGCGATTTGTGTATTTGTTTTCCCTTTTTCTCCCCGCATGCTCAGCACTTTTCCTCACCACAGGGAAAGGTCCCCAGGAACACTGATGGCCACGCTCACTGTCATGAGTGTCATGGGCCATCATAGCCAGGCTGACCTGTGGGAACGCCGAGTTCCTCCTCTGGAAGGGTCGGTGCAGGCAGTGAGTGTGAGCACAGAGTCCTCTGCGGATGCCGGAGGGAGCAGCCAGCCAGAGAACTGAGCTTTTCCAAGGAACAAGGGAGGGGAGGCAGCAGCTGTGACGGATCTGAAGTGGCCCTTGACACGTGGGCTTATTAAATTAAAGTTATTGGCACAGTAACGTGAGCGAGAATCACGCACTGAATGTGAATCCAGGATTCACATCCTGATTTATGCACGCATCCAGCCCTGCCTTGCCGAGGTGACAGTTATATTACCCCACTGAACTCTGCTCCTCTGTGGTCATAACGGGGTACTCCTTGGCTTGCACCCTTGAGATGTGTCTTGTTCCCAGCAACAGATGCCTCAGGACATGGCTTTTCTTTGCTTGTGTCCCCACTTGTTTTTTAAAATTTGCCAGAATGCAATCCCCTCACCTCCCTCAGAGTAGTAGTTAATATTTCATACGGATTCCGAAAAGTTACTTCTACAGTTCTGTCAAAAGTGAGACGTCGAAGGTCTAAAGACTTTCTGGCACAGGTCATCAAAGACCCCGTGAAGATATCGGGAGGTCAGTGAACAACACCGTCAACCTACAGTGCCTGGAGTCAAACATTTCAGATAAGTCTCTACCCTGTACCATTTCATGATGACAAGCAAAGCCCAGCCACCCTATCCGCTGGACACTGGCAGATTCTTGTCAGTCAGGCCTCAGAACCATCTGTAAATGTTTTCCTGCCATCTAGAGTGATGCTGCCTCCGAGCTTATATCCAGATGCTGCCCCCAACAGTGTAGACCAAAGAGACACTGCCAGAATCTGGATTCAGACACGTCCACACTGCAGAGTGCTAAAGCGCACAACCACAGGACCCTGAGCTGCCTCCTGGTTGTCACATTCATGCACATGTTGTCCTGTGACTCAAATGCCCTTCCAGCCTGGCCCTCCAGCCCTGTGTCTGTCTGGGGACCACCTCTTTTGGCTTCAACATCCATCTCAAAGGTCACCTCTTCTCTAAGCTTTCTTTCAGAAATCACTGTTTTCTCTGCCCGCCATTAGCATTGGACTCGTCTCTTACCTCATGTTTCCGCATTGCATTGTAGACATTTCTCCCTGTGGCTACTTCCCGAGGGACTGTGAGTTTCTGCAGGACCTGGTGAGTAGGGCTTCCAATGGCCTCCTCCTCATCCCGTTGGTGAGGGAGGAAGTCCTGCTCCAGGCTTATGAAGATGGCCAAATACACACCAGCACCGGGCAGATGCAGCTGGCAGTGGTATGTTGGTCACATCCACTAGCATTCCCAGGATGGGAGACAGCGTGTGTCACGTAGCACCACAGAGTCACATTCAGGAACTGAGTATGCACCCAGGGACTGGGGCAGGCTGGCTGTGTAGTAACAAGAGGATGGGATGACCTTGGTTCCAGAGGGAAGATGCAACTGGCCCATTTGCATCATTTCACGGGCTGGAGGTTGTGGAAGGCCACTGGTCAGGGATCAGCAGACATTGCACCCGATTCCTTGATTCCAAGCAATAGGATGGCTTGCCCAGGGGACCTTGTCCACGGGAGCAGATTGGGGAGTTATCTATGGTGATGCCATTCCAGACTCTCCTAACTTTACCAGCGCAGTAGTACCCCTGTAAGTGCCAGGGAAGGGCCGGTGGTTAGTGTGGCTACCCTTGTCATGCTACTTGCATACGTAACGTTCTACATAGGAAGTCTGTGACGCTCAGAATTTGTGTACAATTTGTTTTGCCCTCACTTGTCATGCTCCTTCAAATTACAGCAAACAGTTTAGGAAGATCTCATCTCTGGCACACTGAGGAATCTAAGATCAGTGAGAACTCCCTCTGGTGCGTGGCAGGCCAAGTATTTTAGAGTGGGATGGACATCCACATGTCAACAGCTGGTTTTGTTCATCCTCTATTAGTTTTCTGGATAGTCCTGCGTTTTCAAAGTAGTCACAAAAAATAAAACTTCAACTAGTTCTAATCATCTATTAAACATGTCCTGGGGCATTTTCTGGCAGAGCTGAGTGCCGAATCCATCTGGAGGGGCAACACGGGGCAGGTATGGCTGGGGCTGCAGGGTTCAGCTGGCTCATGTCTATTTGGAGGCCATCCCTGGCTCTGTCGCCTTTCGGCTTTCAGACCTTGGACAGAGGACATAACTTGCCTCAGTGTCTCTACCTGTAAAATGGGAATGGTCATAATAAAACCTACTTCATAGTGTGACTCTGAGAATAAAATGTGAAAACACAAGTAAAGCATTTAACATAGGGCCTGCCTGTGCTAAGTCAGCAGCCACAGAGGCTGCTATCTCCGTGTGTGTAGTGGGTGAATGGTGTACTCCAAAAATTCATGTACACTGGGAACCTCAGAGCATTGCCTGACTTCGAAATAGGGTCTTTGCAGATGGAATTAAGGTAAGAATTGAGAAGAGATTATACTGGATGAGAGTGGGCCTCAATCCAATGAGAGTGTCCGCATAAGAGACAGATCTGGACATAGAGAGACACAGGACAAAAGAGGAGAAGGCCAGGTCAGAAGGGAATGGAGGGGTGCAGCCACCAGCTGCCAAATGCTTACAGGGGTCAGAAGCAGGCAGAGGCAAGGCAATCTTCTCCTCCGGAGGCTTCAGAGGGAGCATGGCCCCTGGACACTTTGATTTCAGAATTCTGCCCTCCAGCACTCCAGCCTTTCTGTTGCTTAAAGCTGTCAATTTCATTTTAAGTTTTTAGGCAGCCCTGGGAACCTAGCAGAGCACAAGACAACATAAAGTACTTAGGGTGCAAACCAAGGGCCGAGCACTCCCAGGAAAGCTGTTCTAGAAAGCAGCGCTAGTCAGTGGCCATAACCCTTCAGTCAACAAAGCTTTATTAAGTGCCTCCTGCATGCCAGGCACCACTGTGTTAATGAATAAAACCAGCTGATTTCTTGGCCTCGACAGCGCCCTGCCTTGCCCTCCAGTTGCCAAGCAGTTTGCACACCCCACTGATGCCGGAAGTGCATGGCCTGGGGAGTGGTCTGCTTCCTGGGCACAGGTCCTGGTTTCTGGAGTCAGCCCCGCAGGTGGGTGCTACATGAGTCACAGCCCTTCTGACCTCAGCCAGCACCTCACGGGGGCATCCGTGGTGCAGCTGCCATGGTCCCCTATGTGCTGGGGTGAGTCCTTCCCCTTCCTGTTTCTCACTCCCTCTGCCCCAAGGAAGTGCTGCTGCACTAGCACTGGCAGGCCTCAGATAAGAAGAGGAGAATGTCCCTGTGGGCTCCTGCGGATGCTGTTCCCATCGGGGTTGCTGCCTCCTGTCCATGAGCCATCTCCATCCCCAGACAGGGATACGCTGATGGTCAGGGCAGCTGCACGCCCTGCCAATGTCAGCACAAAAAATACCAAGACTTCTAAAGGCTCCCGTGATTCTCCAAATACTTAACGAAAAGGTGTAATGTTGTTTTATTATTTCTTCCAAAACCACAGCTGTCATTTTTGTTAAACAAGAAGCCTTCATTCTTTACATCTAATAAAAACAAATAATGCTGAGGAAGAATTTACACTGAAGCGTATCAGAACGGGAGACCGGACATCAGACATTTCACAAACACCGGGACCGTGGGTTCATTGGACCTATGTTAGAGTTCTATCCCCTCGAAGTCTACACTCCACAGCCCTGTCCATAAAAGAGGCTTCGACCTGGGAGGTGGACCAGGGCCTGTGTTTGTGGAGATTCCTGGCAACCCCAAGTCTATTTTACAGCCATGGTCCTTGGCTGCCCTCTTCTGGTCGGGTCTGCAACAGCTTGGCTGAGAGGCCCTGTTTCTGTCCCTCTGCACTGGGTGTTGGGGGTCTGAACGCCAGCCTCCAAGTTAGGGTGAACAACCCTCCTGGTCTGCCTAGGACTGAGTTGGGGGCTTTCTGGGGTGCAGGACCTTCAGTACTAAAATCAGGACAGTCTTGGACAGATTTAGTTTGTCCTTCTAGGATGAATAAATTCTTGCTAGGACCTCCTGGGCCTACGTCAGAGGAGCAAGGGGCTTGGAAACGAGCCTCAGTGTGGTGCATTGCCGTGTGGCTGCTGCTGGGGACTGTCGGTGTGGAGTCGACTTTCCTCTCTTCTGTTATCCTCTGTTAGAAAGTGTTAGCATCCATGTTTTGTTTGCTCTGGACCAGGGTTTTATATTGGTTATTTAGGTTAATTCGAAGGACTCTTAAGAGCAGGTGCTGTCCACAACCTGGACCCAGCCCACCTGCTTGAGCCCCGCATTCCAGGAGGCCAGGCTGGCACAGTGCATCCTCCCGATGCAGTGTTTGCTCCCGAGGGAGCTCACCCTCCCAGCCGGCCCTGCCACCCTCAGGAGGGCCCCAGCTGCAGCCAGTCTTCAGCCCAGGTGACAATCTGTCAATGTGTCGGCCTCATGCAAGGTTACACGTCCATCGAGGGCAGGGCTGTGTGGCGTCATTACCTGACACAGTGACCATCTCAGGGAGAAGCCAAACCTCCCAGTCCGGTCATCACCCAAAGCCAAGAGCAGGTCACCTCTGTTACACCAAGCTTTTCTGTAACAGCAGAAGTTCAGCTGTGGCCCTGGCTCTGGCCGCCCCTTCTGATTTTAGAGGTGGGGCAGCTGCCAGCTGCAGGGCCAGTTCACCGTCAGCGACTGGGTCCTGGGAGGCCTGCGGCTCAGGCTTCCCCTGACTGCAAGGAGCTCAGCAAGATGTATTCTCTCCGCACCTGGTCTCCCAAGGACCCTGCCTGAGACTGCTGAGAGGGTGGCTGAGGCAGAGACGCACCTGGGATGTGATAAACTTGCTTGCTCAGGGCCCCATCATTGCCAGGGCCAACCCGACCACTTCCCTTCAGAGTACAGAGGCTGAGCACCCCCACTTCCACCTGCTGTTTGCATGGGGCCACCTCTATCTGCCCGTCATCATCCCCAGCCCATCACGAAATATGCCACTCTCGAAATAAACAGGGCTGATTCTTGACCCTTTCTTTCCACTCTTGTCAAAAAGGGAAAAAAGAAGTTCACTTCATAATCATATTGAAAAATGAGATGGGATAAACCACTTTTCTAGCAATTCAAATTTTCAATCAGTCGAAACGTGCATGGTGCAGCACCTAGTTTATGTTTCACAGGCAACCCATGGCCTTTGGTTTGGAATCAATTGAGAGCTGATGGTTAAAACTAAAACAGGACTCTTTATGGCCGGCCAAGTTCCAGGAGTGGGGACCCTGGCACTTCCCCAGGGAGAAGTAGGAGTTGGGGGAAAGGAAAGTCACAGGAGGTCATTCTCTACTGAGTGGAGTGGAGACCAGGAAGGGGATTAACCTTTTCATCTGCTCACCCAGTTGGCTGTGTGCATGCTTTTGAGGGTAAAAGCAAATGAAGGTCTACAGTTCTCCTGTTATCAGGTCTTTGTGAGAAGGAGCTCAGGGAAGCCCCGGGCTGAGAAAGGTTGGATGGACGTTTCTTTGCATAGAGCGAGGTACCAGGAATGAAGCCAAAGGCTTTGTGAGTGGCCGGTTCTGATCCCCCATAGAGGACAGAAACCCCTTTAGCCAAGAATTCCTCATCTTGATGCTATAACAACCTGAAAGAAGCATTTGCTGGGCAGATTAATAGCATCAATAATTGCAAGAAGGCAGGGTGGGGGAGGTGGGGAAGGGTTTCTGGTCATTTATTCTAAACTAAGACAATAATTTCAAAGCTCCTTTTTCAAATAGAACCTTTTTTTTTAATTAAAAAAGAAAAAGAGCCAGCAAATATTTACAAGTGTGAAGTTAAAATTTTTTTTACAAAGTACCCGTCTCCAAATGTGAACCACTGACCTTAGGTAAACAGGTCAAGGCTGTGGGCAGTTGCCGGGAGACTGGCCTCAGGCATCAGTCTCTGCCAGCTCCTCACAGCAGGGCACCCTGGAACCTGCACATGCACAGATATTCTAAAACAGAGCAAGAAAAAAAGAACAAAAATTTGAGTCAGTGAATACAAACAGCAAACACAGCAAACTTTGATTAAGGGGAGAGGGGAACCAATATTTACAAAAATGACTGACTCCCAGGGAACAGCACTTTCTAAAGGCCTACAGTTTTCCCATTCAAGTCCTAAACAAAATTACAAATGGTCAAAGTTCCTTTTTATGGCAAGTAAAATAATTTTTAAAAAGCAAAAGTTACAAATGGATGCTATGCACAAATGCGTCTTGAATTGTTGCATGTGTGGTCCAGCCTGCGAATATATAGATACTTCTAAGTGTGTAACGTATGCATTACGTCATAGAAAACTGAGACACTATACACATCCCCTGTACACTAACTTGGCATATAACTGAAGTTTATTTTTCTTTCAAGGCAGTGAAGTTTAAGCATTTTTGTTATGCGAGGAAATCATTATGTAAATGCCTTTCATATCCTTCCCAGTTTCCTTAAACACTGCATGCCAAGCCTCTTTTCATGTCATTTGAAAATTCAAAGTTGTGATCCTGGACCTGTGAGTGTCTCCTGCACTGTGGTAGCGGGAGGGATGCCCAGGGGTGTGAGCTAAGCTGGGCGCTTTGCTGCCCACTGGAATTGCAGCACGCCACTGGCTTCTCTGTCACCATCCTCCCGCTGAGTGGCCATTCATTGCAGAGAAGTGCCTGGGTGCTGGATTCAGCGACTGATGTGGGTTTGAATCCCAGTAGAGTCCTTATTAATTCCTGTTCCACGGAGCCCTGGAGTGCTGGACAGTGATGCAGTGGGGTGCTGGCACCTTGTCGTTAATGCCAAGGCCGACTTTGGTAAGAAGCTGCCTCTGTGCAGCCTAACTCACGACTGTCGTCTGTCCCCACCACAACTCTGTGCCGGCCCTAACTCATCTGTCCCTGCCTCAAGCTCGTGAGGTCCTCCTGATGGGGAGGCTCTGGAGCTTGTTAGACCTGCAGAACGTCAGGCCTCGTCCCTGCCTGGGAACTCAGAATCCGCAGGGGACACGCATGCACGTCAGAGTTTGGGAAGTTCTGAGCCTAGTAACCATTTCCTGGGTGACACTGGGAGGCACTTCTTTTAGGACTTCAGCTTTCCAGTTGTAAACTGGAAGTAGAATGAGAGAATCTCAGACTCCTACCTTTAAATGAGTGCCTAATGGAACTTGACACGAGGGAGTGGCTGAAGTGTTTGGGAGGAAAGGAGGAGTTCCCCAGCCATGACTGCTAGGTGCTGTGCCCCGCTGCCCGGTTCACTCTCACAAAGGACAATGTCCCCTTGACTGGGCACATGTCCCCTTGACTGGGGAACACCTGGGTACATAAGTCCCAGATGGCTCACACTTGCTATATGGAGATGATAACCAAATCCTCCTGGTTCACATTTCCGGGCTCAAAGCAGGGAAACCCACCCGCCTCCAGGCTAAATCTCTAGTCAACTGACTTCCAAACAGGGGTGAAGGATTCCGTTCCCTATCAGAAGCAAGCTGAGCTCAGGCTAATTGGATGGCTCCTGAACATAGGACCGTGGGGCTGGGTGGGGGGAGCTAGGCCTTTGGAGCTTCCTGGGTGCTGCAGCTCGTGGGGAGGCAGCGTCATCTGGGCCCTGTATCTTTCCCCGGGGGCTCCCTGGCCTGTGCTGGTTTCTATTTTCCTTATCTCTGCTCCCTCTTTGGCTTCTCTAAGGGGTCCCCTGTCACTGCTTCTTTGCGACAGAACCCTCTTTCCCTCAGCTTCTTTACGACGGCGCCCTCTCGCCCTCAGCTTCTTTACGACGGCGCCCTCTCGCCCTCCGCTTCTTTACGACGGCGCCCTCTCGCCCTCCGCTTCTTTACGACGGCGCCCTCTCGCCCTCCGCTTCTTTACGACGGAGCCCTCTCTTCCTCAGCTTCCCTTCCTTCCTGGGAAAGCTTCTCCACCCTCTTCTTGGCTAGCGGCAAAAGTGAGAGATGACTAGCAAGACATGGCTGGGATCCTACAGCTTCATTCTGGGCTTTGGGGACTCTTCAAAATTTGCCAAATTCATGTGTTGTTTTAGATGAAAAATCAAGCTAACTAAAACTTTAAATTTAGAAATTTATCATCAGGTCTGTTCCATTTGCACATTAATTTTTTTAAAAAAGCTCTTTAATTCCATTTTCACTTAAAAAAAATCAGAATTGCCTTCTCTGCTATATTGTTGCCTTTTGGTCTCCTCTCATTTCTCTCTGATGCAAGGATACTTAGGATTTGCAAACCCAAATCTACTGAACTTTGCCAAAGGATTGAAACACATTGTCCACGTGATATTCTTTTCAAAATGTTGCCGCATTTGAACCATCACCCTCCCCACCTATGAATACACAGCTATACTCACATGTAGTTGTTTTGCTGATTGGAAGAACTATTTGAGAGTAAATCATAGGTGTCATAATCTTTCACTTCTGTGAAATCTTTCACTCCTGAGAGCTTTAGCATGTATCTCACAAAAACGAGAGTATTCTCTCAAATTACCTAAGTGCCTTTATTAGTCTCAGAAATATAAACATCAATACAAAGCTAATATCTAATATACAATCTATATTTGAGCTTTTCCAATATGCCAATGGCATCTTTACGGTAATTTTTCACACATTGCATTTAGTTACCATGTTCTTTAGTCTCCTTTATTCTGTAACGTTCTCTAGCCATTACTCATTTTTCACCATATTGGTGTTTGTGAAGAGTGCCAGCATTTGTAGACTATTGCTCAATTTGAGTTTATCTGCATCATATAATTATTTTAAAAGCCAATTCCTATTAAGTTTTTCATATAGAATTAAATTTATAGTATAGTATTTGTAGCTGGGATCTCTCAGTACCCAAAAGTGCATTGTATCAGTTAGTTCTCACACTGCGTGAGACTGTGTAATTTATAAAGAGGGTTAATTGACTCATGGTTCTGCATGGCTGGGGAGGCCTCAGGAAACTTACAACTGTGGCAGAAGGTGAAGGGGAAGCAAAGACCTTGTTCACTTGGCGGCAGGAAAGAGAGAGCGAGGAAGAGCATGGAAAACTACCTTATAAAGCCATCACATCTCATGAGAAGTCACTCACTATCACAAGAACAGCATGGGGGACATCACCCCCATGATTCAATCACCTCCCACCTGGTCCCGCCCTTGACAGGTAGGGGTTATGGAGATCACAATTCAGGATAAGATTTGGCTGGGGACACAGAGCCAAACCGTATCAGTGCCTTTATGTTTAAACGTGGTCCTCTCCATGCAGGTCCTGTGCTTTGTTCAGCATCCTTTGGTGTCTGTCATGTCCTGAGAGGGAGATGGGTGCTGCTATTGAAGGCCAAGACACCAGTGCTAACAATCTAGGTGGGGACAAGTCACAGTGGGCTCCCTCCCTGACTGCACTGGAGTGAAGGAGAAGCTGTGGGCCAGACAGTGTCCACTGCAGGAAGATACAGCCTGGCCCACAGGGAACTTTGGCAGACAGTCCCCGGCATCCGTGGTCCTGAGGGCTTTTGTGGAATAGCTGACTTTGCACATGAGTTGGTGGGTCCTCCACTGCTTCAATGTTCAGCCACTAAATGAAGCTTCAGATGGAGACCCCAAGGCACAAAGGCATCCATCGCTTCCCTGCACATGGCTCCCCCTTTGCCAGATGCTGTATTGTTCACGCTGGTGTGCTCGTTGGTTACCCTAGGTGGGTGGGAGACTTTTCCACATGAACTTGCTCCCAGGAAGAGTGGCACAAGGAATGCAAGCCTTAGTCCTAGTCCTGCCAAGCACACACCCATTTCTTGTCAAGGAGGCATAGCACTTCCCTGCATCTGTCCTGAAGCTCGGAAGCCCCATCCTATGTGTTCAGATAGTCTGTCTAGTACTTGGGAGGACAGGGCTGGCACAAAATGCCCTGAGGCAGAATGCAGGGCCCTCTAAGCACCAGGGAGACCCGGGGCCATGAGGATTTCAGAGCCCGAATGCAGCGTCAGAGACATTAAGTGCCCAGATTGCTGGGTTCTCATGCCTCACGTGAGTTAGGGGGCTCTGGAAGTCTAGACTAGTCCTGACAATAATGTTAGATAACTCAGCAGCAAATAACAAGCAGTTAAATTGCATAGTCGTAGCTGCCAGGAGAGAGGCGGTCAGTGAAGGCTGAGGATTTGGGGAAAGCAGCTTCTTCCCAGACCTGTGTCTACTCCAGGGTGCTGACCCTGCAAGGCTGGATTCTCACCCGCTCCTGCTGTGGCTCTCGCCAGCCTCGCTCTTCCTGCTTTTCTCTTGTTCTGCCTTTCTGTGCTTCATCCCTTGGTCAGGGATTTGTGGAAACACCTTTCTAGAACCACAGAACAATGGTTCTTTGTTCTTTTTAGAAAAAAGATTCTAGAAATGGTTCTGTGTTCTTTCTCGAACACAGAACGTTCTAGAACAATGGTGCTCTCAGGGCTGGAGTTCTGAGCCCTACACAGGGCCATTTGGCTCAGCACCTGTGAATTTGCACTGGGAAAACCAGCTATACATCTATGGATACAACCCTGTACATTGCAGTCCAAAAAAGATGATAAAAGGTTCCCCCCCCCCAATAAAATCTTATTAGGGAATCTAAGTAAATCTAACTAGAGAATAAAAGAGAATAACATCTAATCAGGGGATAAAAGAGAATAACCCATTTGGAGATTTTTTAAAACTAGTGATAAAAGCTTCAGCCAAATTAAATTTAAAGGAGTTTACGTCAGTAACAAACAATTCATGAATCAGGCAGCCTTTTGAGCTAGGGTGGGCTCAGAGGCTCCAGTGCAGCTGCATGATGGAAGATTTATGGACAGAAAAAGGAAGCGAGGTATAGAAACGGCTGGGTTGGTTATGGCTTGGTGTTGGATTTATTAGAACACGGTTCAAAGAGTTGGCTACATTTGATTGGCAAAATTCAGTGATTGGCGCAGGTATGGGGTGCAGTCTGTTTACACAGTTATAGTTTATGATGTACCAAAAAACCTTTAGGTGAAATTGAAAATATGTAAGAAGGCAGCTTTAAGCTAAACTTGATTTGACAGTAGTGAGAAGAAAATTATTAGAAGTAAAAATTGCCAGCCTTGACAACGAGAATGAAACTCCATCCAAAAAAAAAAAAAAAAATGCCCAACAATTTTTTTTTTTAAGATGTTAAACTGACTTGGATAAAACCCTTTTCAACACTGGCTGCTCGGCCCCGCCTCCCCCTGCCATCTGAATAAGGTCTTGAATAAATTCCCTGTCTGCTTTTCGCCTTAATTACAGAAGCTGGGAAGTGGCCTTTTCATTTGGTACGGTTTTTGGACCGCAAAGTCTTTCTCAGCTCATCAGTGCCCCCTGGTGGTACGCAGGACGAGGGGACATGAACGAGTTCCATTGTTCACAGGCGGGTGACTGAAGGACACCCGGGCGGGTGACTCAGAAGCCCTGCACCTCCTCGCCTGTGACTCAGGTACACCTTCAATATTTTCTTGATGACAATATTTATTGATAGATTGTACTAAGTTAACAGCATCAAGCTCAAAAGAGGCACAGTTAAAAACCAAAGCCATTTCCCCACCCTCCTAGGGTCCATTTATTGAGACCCTAACATGTGTTAGAGACTTTACTGGATTTACTTTTCTGATTTTTATTACATTATATTTTCAATTGTGTGGAGTGGGCTACAAATTTTATTTGTGTGTATTTAAAGCACACTGTGAATAAAAGGTGCTTCCAGGAATCCCCGGCAGGAGAGGGAGCACAGAGTGGGAGAGCCAGGGCAAAGCAGGAGGAGGGCAGCCCTGGCAGGAACAGGTCAGCATGCAGTTTGGATCAACAGGGAAACAGCACATCCCTTCGTCTGCACAGGCTTCTAAACTTCGTGATTGTTTTCAGCATCACATGAGATCCTGAGTAAAAGGCAGCTCTTACTGAGCCTGGGATATCGTGAATAGTGCACACATGGTTGTTATTATTCACTTGGCAATGCCCTGGTCTGCCTGTTCCCTAACACTCCCGCAGTGGCAAGGAAAGGAAAGCATAGGAAGCCTCTTTGCAACCAGCTGGGGGCTGTGCTGAGGCCTCCACCATCCTAGGGCCAGGCTCCCAGTGTTCCAGCTTTTTGATGTCCTGGCTATTTCAATTAGACCCCACTCATGCAGGGAGTCCCATAAGTACCCAGGTACATTAATTTTCCCTCAAAGTGCATCAGCAATGCATGGTTGGCTGACACGCAGACAGCCCCATCGCCAGCCAGGAGCCGTGGCAGAAGCAGCCCCGGAGTCAGACCCCTGAGGTTAGGCTGTGAGTTGCTTGGACACTCACTACTGCTTCACCTTGAGGTTCTTCCCTGGACCAACTGGTGTGTGTCTTGCCTGAACTCGGGTCCATTAGACGTTGACTTCACATTGTCCTAAGAAGTTAAATGAAAAAAGTCTCTGGCTAACGGGGGCAGGAGGCAGGGTGTGGCAACCGGCCTTGCCAGGAAAGGTGCAGCAGGCACACACAATTGACTGAAGAGGGCAGCTGAGATTTATACGGAGGATTGCACCTACACCTCCAGCCAGCCTTACGGTTCCCCACTGCTGCCAATACTAAGGGTCCTGGGAGAGCGGGCGCTGGCGGCTGAGCTCTGCCCACATCCACCCTCTCACAAAGCCGCGGAGTGGACTCGGCCTGGGAACCCTCATAATTCAATTGCGGGAGGAGGAGCCGGGAGTGACCCCTCCACCGTGGGCTGTGGGCGTGGTGGGAGGACCATTTCACCCCAGGACAACGGTGAGCACTTAGGAAGCTGGAATAGACACTTCGAAGCCCGAGATGGTCACTGCCCACGGCAGCCTCAGTCCCTTTCTCCCAGAACACCATTTAGCTGTTGAGCTAAATCATCCACTTGGCCCCTTAGAGCCTCGACCTCGTCACAATGAAGTAGATGAGGCCACAGAAGCCTTTGTTATCTCCACAAGCAGCTGGAGCCTGGCTTTGGCTGAGCCCTGGCAATGCCTGCCACACCCCAGACCAAGGTGATAGGTGGGTGGCTGCTGCGATCGGAATGTTTACACCCGCCCCGCCCACCCAAATTCATCTGTTGAAATCCTCACCGGCAAGGTGATGGGGCTATTAGGCAGGGCCTCTGGAAGGTGACAAGGTCATGAGGGCGGAACTCTCGCACCCGGAAAGTCGTGAGGGCCGAACCCTCCTCGCACACGGAAGGTCGTGAGGGCGGAACCCTCCTCGCGCACGGGAGGTCATGAGGGCGGAGCCCTCGCACACGGAAAGTCTTGAGGGCGGAACCCTGAGGCCGGAACCCTCCTCGCGCACGGGAGGTCCTGAGGCCGGAACCCTCCGCGCGCACGGGAGGTCGTAAGGGAGGAACCCTCCGCGCGCACGGGAGGTCCTGAGGCCGGAACCCTCCTCGCGCATCGGAGGTCCTGAGGGCGGAACCGTTGTACGTGGAATTCTTGCTCGTATTAAAGAGACCAAAGAACACCCTTGCTGCTTCTACTAGGTGAGGGCACAGAGAGAAGACAGCCACCATCTATGAACCAGGAAGCCCCCACCAGGCGCTGAATCTGCTCCTGCCTTGATGTTAGACTTGCAGGCTCCAGAACTGTGAGCAATGAATTTTGTTGTTTATAAACCACTCTTTTTGGTATTTCGTTATGGCAACCCTAATGAACTAAGACAGTAATTTATTTCCCCAAACCTTTCCAGCTAACGTGGGCACTCGAGCGGATTTTCAGAACGTAGAATTTGCTGGTTTACTCCCTATTCCCCAGATACCTACTGACAGCAGGCCCAGCATGGAAGCCAGTGCTACCATTTAAGTACGAATAAGCTGACCTCAAGTTTACAGGCTGGGAGTAAAGTGAACCTTAATCAAGTAATCATTCTAGCAGGGTTATAATTACAAGGCACATACTCTCTTTTTTGTGTGTGGAGGATTTGAAATTTGGAAGGTGCTGAGGTGAGAGGGAACACGGCGCCTTTGAGGAAGGTTCAGTGTGGACAAATGCGGGAAGTAGGGGACCCATAGGGTAGGTGACGGCGAGACAGCCAGAGGGAGCCCAAGAATAGGGTCTGTAGATGGTAAAGGGTCAGTGGTTATCCCGGGAGGAGTGGAAACAAATAACAAGCTCCCTCTGCACACACGTTCAGGCCTTGGGGAGGCACAAGAAGGCCATGGAGTGGGTGCTGGGTTGTGTGGCACTGACCACTGCCCATGTAGACAAGGAGACTGCAGGCCAGCTACAACAAGCACCAGGCCCAGCACCCACCTTCAGCAGCCGCCCTCCCTTCTAAGTGCTTGTGTTCAGCCCTACCTGGAGGGGGAGTCTGGAAACGTAGGTCCCGCTTGGCTTCATTGAGATGGACCAAAACCACCCGCACGCGTGCCTCTCAGCTCGCTTCCATACCCACCTCTTTGAACTTTACTTTTGGGACATATTTTTTTTAACTTTTATTTTAGTCCATGGATACATGTGCAGGTTTGTGGTACAGATAAACTCATGTCACAGGGGGTTTATTGTAAAGATTATTTTGTCACTCAGGTATTAAGACAAATACCAGTGGTTATTTTTTTTTATTCTCTGCCTTCTCCCATCCTCCACCCTCAAGGAAGCCCCAGTTTCTGTTGTTCCCTTCTTTGTGTCCATGTGTTCTCATCATTTAGCTCCCACTTATAAGTGAGAGCATGCAATATTTGGTTTCTGTTCCTGGGTTAGTTTGCTATGGGTAATGTCCTCCAGCTCCATCCATGTTCCTGCAAAGGACATAATCTCATTCTTTTTATTTTTTTATGGCTGTGTAGTATTCTATGGTATATATGTACCACATTTCCTTTATTTTCTCTGTCACTGATGGGCATTTAAGCTGATTCCCTGTCTCTACTGTTGTGAAGAGTGCTGCTATGAACATTCATGTCTATTTGTCATTATGGTAGAATGATTTTTATTTCTCTGGATATATGCTCCGTAATTGGATTTCTGGGTTGAAAAGTATTTCTGCTTTTAGCTCTTTAAGAAATGGCCATACTGCTTTTCACAATGGTTGAACTAACTTACACGTCCATCAACAATATATAAGTGTTCCCCTTTTCTCCACAACCTCACCAGCATCTGTTGTTTTTTGACTTTTTAATAATACCCATTTTGACTTGTGTGAGATGGTATCTCATTGTGGTTTGATTTGCATTTCTCTAATAATCAGTCACGTTAAGCTTTTTTTTTCTTATGCTTTTTGGCTGCATGTCTGTATTCATTTGTAAAGTGTCTGTTCATGTTCTTTGCCCGCTTTTTAATGGGACGGTTTGTTTTATTCTTGTAAATTTGTTTAAGTTCCTTATAGATGCTGGATATTAGACCTTTTCAGATGTATCGTTTCCCAAAATTTTCTCCCGTTCTGTAGATTGTTTACTCTATTAATAGTTTCTTTTGCTATACAGAAGGTCTTCAGCTTTAATAGATCTCATCTGTCAATTTTTGCTTTTGATGACACTCTCATGTATGGTCGAAGTGAGTAGAAATTATCACAGCCTTCAGGAGAATTCTTTGTTATTAACTTCCAGTAATTAAAAGGCACACATGCTTTTGCTAGCAATGTCCTGTCAAGAAATTTTCTTCATAGATGCTCACTCACGTAACCTAATATCTACGATTTATACTGATAATGGTTTGAATGTGTGTCCCTGCTCAAATCTCACGTCGAATTGGAGGACGGTCCTGGTGGGAGGTGACTGGGTCATGGGGTGGATTTCCCCCTTGCAGTTCTTGTGACAGTGAGAGAGTTCCCATGAGATCTGGTGGTTTAAAAGTGTGTGGCACTTCTCCCTCACTCTCTTCTGCTGCCATGTGAAGAAGGTGCTTGCTTTCTATTTGACTTCTGCCATGATTTTAAGTTTTTGAGGTCTCCTAGTCATGTTTCCTGTTAGGCCCACAGAACCGTGAATCAATTAAACCTATTTTCTTCATAAATTACCCAGTCTCAGGTAGTTCTTTATAGCAGTGTGAGAACGAACTAACACAGAAAATCGTTGCCAGAAGAGTGGGGGACTTTGGAGCTGAGTAATGGGGAGAGGTTGGAACAGCTTGCAGGGCTCAGAAGAAGACAGGAAAATGTGAGAAGGTTTGGAATTTCTTAGAGACGTGTTGAATAGTTTTGACCAAAATTCTGATAGTAATATGCACAATGAAGTCCAGGCTGTGTTGGTCTCAGATGGAGATGACGAACTTATTGGGAACTAGAGTAAAGGTCACTCTTACTATGCTTTAGCAAAGAGGTTGATGGTATTTCGCCCCTGCCCTAGAGATCTGTGGAACTTTAAACTTGAGAAAGATGATTTAGGGTACCTGGCAGAAGAAATTTCTAGAATTTCTAGGCAGCAAAGCACTCAAGATGTGACCTGGCTGTTTCTAAAAGAGTATGATTGTATGCATGAACAAAGAGATACTCTGAAGCTAGAACTTACCATTAAACAGGGAGCAGAACATAAAAGTTTGGAAAATTTGCAGCCTGACCATGTAGTAGAAAATAAAAACCCATTTTCCAGGGAGAAATTCAAGCCTGCTGCAGAAATGTCCATAAGTAAAGAGAAACAGAATGTTAATTGCCTAGACAACGGGGAAAATGTCTTCAAGGCATGTCAGAAACTGCTGTGACAGTCCCTCCCATCACAGGCTTAGAGGCTTAGGAGGGAGGAATGGTTTTGTGAGCCATACCCAGGATCCAGCTGCTCTGTGTGGCCACATGTCATGGTGCCTTGTGTCCCAGCGGCTCCAGCTTCAGCCGTGGTTAAACAGGGCCAAGGTACAGCCTGGGCTGTTGCTTCAGTGGGTATAAACTCCAAGCCTTGACAGCTTCCACATAGTGTTGGACCTGCAGGTGTGCAAAAGGTAAGAACTGAGGTTTTGGAGCCTCTGCCTAGATTTCAGAGGATGTATGGAAATGCCTGGATGTTCAGGGCAAAGTCTGCTGCAGGGGCAGGGCCCTCGTGGAGAGCCTGTGCTAGGGGAGTGTGATAGGGAAATGTGGGGTTGGAGTCTCCACACAGAGTCCCCCCTGGGGCACTGCCTAGTGGAGCTGTGAGAAGAGGTCTACCGTCCTCCAGGCCCCAGAATGACAGATCCATCAACACTTTGCACTGTGTGCCTAGAAAAGTCCCAGGCACTCAACACCAGCCTATGACAGCAGCCCTGGGGGCCATACCCTGCAGAGCCACAGGGGTGGAGCTGCCTAAGGCCTTGGGAGCCCACCTTTTGCAACAGCATGTCCTGGATGTGAGACATGGAGTCAAAGGAGATTATTTTGGAGCTTTAAGATTTAAAGACTGCTCTGCTGGTTTTCTAACTTGCATGGGGCCTTGTAGCCCTTTGTTTTGACCAATTTCACCCATTTGAGGTGGGAGCATTTATCCAATGCCTGTACTCTCATTGTATCTTGGAAGTAACTAACTTGTTTTGATTTTATAGGCTCATAGGTGGAAGGGACTTACTTTGTCTCAAACGGGACTTTTACCTTGGACTTTTGAGTTCATGCTGAAGTGAGTTAAGAATGGGGGACTGTTAAGAGAAGATCATTGTAATTTGCAATGTGAGAAGGACATGAAATTTGGGAGGGGCCAGGGGAGGAATGATATGGTTTGGATTTGTGTGCCTGCTCAAATCTCATGTTGAATTGGAGGAAGGACCTGGTAGGAGGTGATTGGATCATGGGGGTGGATCTTTCCCTTTCTGTTCTCATGATAGTGAGTGAGTTCTCACGAGATCTGATGGTTGAAAAGTGTGTGGCACTTCCCCCTAGCTCTCTCCCTCTCCTGACACCATGTGAAGAAGGTTCTTGCATCCCCTTCACCTTCCTCCATAGTGTAAGTTTCTTGAGGCCTCCCAGCCATGCTTCCTGTTAAGCCTTCAGAACTGAGTCAATTAAACCTCTTTTCTTCATGAATTACCCAGTCTCAGGTAGTTCTTTATAGCAGCGTGAGAACGGACTAATACATATACACACATTTATGATTATAAATACTATTTTAATACATAATACCTGTAGTGCATATATATAGCACATATGTGTGTGTGTGTGTATATATATACGTATATACACACATATACACACATAGGCACATACGTAATGTATTGCAGCAGTATTTAATCATGAATAACAGGAACTGTGCAACCCTAAATGTGTGGTTTTAAGTGATTTGATTTTTGTAGGCAGCCATAGGGAACTTATAAACTCCAAATATCCACTGATATATTCATATCAAAATTAGGAAGCAACCTCATGACTATCACAATCTTCACATCTGCAATTTCATCTGCTGTGAGAAGAGTTTCTGGGCAGAAGTGACGTATAAAATACCCCAGCTGTAAATAAGGCAATGGGTGTTTCTACTGCTAGAAACTGAAATGGCTGCAACAGATACATGGCAATTGTTCTCAACGAGACATAAATTTAAGCTCTGGCTTTTCTGATCACCCAGCTGTGTGTGTAACTGTGTGTGTGTGTGTTTGCGCGCGTATGTGCATGTGTGTGCATGCATGCATGCTTGTGAATGTGTACCTGCACATGAGCTAGTAGAATTATCATGGGCCTGCAGAAAAGGCACAGTTTCAGTGATCAGCCACATCTGTGTTTCAATTCAAGATCAGCCCCTTCCAACCAACCCACCTGTGTCATTGAGTGTCCACTTGTCCTGTGTGGTTAGTGGTGATGAGGACCCAACCCAGCAGGACTGTAGAGCATCCCTGCAGGCAGCAGCTGCAGAGCTTCTGGCTCACCCCTGGCACCATCGCATGGATTTGTTGCACTGGGCTTCAAATCCTCTCAATCATAATGTGACACTAATTTTGCATTTCTAACTTTGCATTGGTATTATTTTCCCAGGGCTGGCATTGCCAGGTATCACAAATTTGGTGGTTTAGAACAACAGAAATGTATTATCTCACAGTTCTAAAGGCCAGAAGTCCAAAATCAAGATGGCAGCGGGTTCCTTCTGAGGCTGTGAGGGAGAATCTCTCCAGGCCCCCACCCTGTCATTGGGGTTCACTGGCAATCCTTGCTATTCCTTGGTTTGTAGGCACATCCCCTCTGTCCTCGGCCTTCTGTGGTATTCTCTCTGTGTGCTTCTCTGTGTGTCTCTGTGTTTAAATTTCCCCTTTTTGTAAGGACACCAGACATACCAGATTAGGGCCCATGCTACTACAGTATGACCTCATCTTAAGTAATTACACCTGCAATGAACCTGCTTCAAAATAAGGTCACATTCTGAGGTACTGGGGGTTAGAATTTCAATATATGCATTTTTAAGGGGACACAATTAAATCCCATGCTACATTATGTTAGTTACAACATCCAGCTTCATATCGTACACTGTAAAATTTATCTTTATATCAAAAATTGGAGATGTAAGCTTGGATCTATGGATTTCGTAATACAAATCTATCTCAGTATCTATCCATCTATCTTTCTTCTATCTATCACCTATCTTTCTATCTGTCTATTATCATCATCTATCTACCTGTCATCTATCTGGGAAGACTTTTTAATTAGATATGTTATAATTCACTAAGCAATCACTTTTCCAAGGACCCTGTATAAAGCATACATTCATGATTATATGATAAAAGTTGTAAGGCTATCAACAATTTGCTTAGTTTGAGTAACTTTTAAATGGAAAAATAAATTTAACCTGTGTTTGCATTATTGTCTTAAGAACAGCAGAGGGCACTCCAAGCTAAACTTTGGAATGTGCTGCTGTTGATTTTAAAGAAGTTTTAAATTGAGAACAAGCACAAATCAGTTAGAGCTCCATCTGTGTGCATTAGGTGTGTCTGCAGTTTCTTCCAAAATAAATAAATAAATAAATAAATTGGTTGTGTCTCTTAATATATACACAAATTAAACATACAGTATGTGTTCAACTTAAAAAGTTATCTCCAGGGTCCTCTTTTTGAAATAATTTTACATTTAACAGTTCTTTAAATAGAAATTGCCTGCATTTTTAGAAGGAGACAAGGTGTAACATTTTTCAAAGATGTTGGCTAAATTTTTTGAAATGATTTACTCTCATTCAGAGATAAAATATTTTGAGAGACTGCTATTACTTTCACATAATTTATTTAATTCATTTATGATTTCATTTGAATAACTCATAAGGAAATGCCAGAAGAGATTGAATAATTATTAGTATAATTTCTATCACATGGACCCTTTGTATTCTCAAATAAATGAGAATAAAGGGTTATCTAGAAAGCAGTTTCTTTAAATATTTTTTGGTTTCCTTATATATAAGACAGTCTCAATTTCCTAAAATACTCAAGATGAGAATGTATCCTCTCAGAGACTGCCTACGTAGAACTTTATATTGTATTCACAGTGTTCTTAACAAGGAGATCTCCAAGAATGTTGCTAATCTAAAAGCCTAATTGGAATTGGATAAGGGGATTTTATTTGCTAGTTATTTTCTCACTTAGATCAACTACTGAATATGAATTGACCAGTTGACAGCTATATAGAAAACAGATAAACTTATCTAATACTGTTTTTAAGTCAATTTATACATTTAAATTAGCTGTCTCCTAGGAGCAACTAAAATAGTCGAAGACAGAATATCCTTCTAAACTTGGTAAATCATTTGTAAATTAAATTATTTAACTCAACTGAAACCTTTATGTTACTAAAATTTATTTCTTTCTTCAAACTATTGAGTAAAAATCAGACTGTGTTTTCTGACAGTATTTGATGTGGCAGGTGGGTGTAGGTGTATGAAAACACTCTTTTCTCTTTTAGGGAGCAAAGCAATGCTGAGTGTAAAGTCTTTTTTTTTTCTTTTTTCTTTTTCTTTTTCTTTTTTTTTTTTTTGAGATGGAGTTTCGCTCTTGTTGCCCAGTCTGCAGTGCAATGGCGTGATCTTGACTCACCGCAACCTCTGCCTCCCAGGTTCAAGCAATTCTCCTGCCTCAGCCTCCCTACTAGCTGGGATTACAGGCATGCGCCACCATATCCAGCTATTTTTTTATATTTTTAGTAGAGACAGGGTTTCTCCATGTTAGTCAGGCTGATCTCAAACTCCTGACCTCAGGTGATCTGCCTGCCTCAGCCTCCCAAAGTGCTGGGATTACAGGTGTGAGCCAACTAGCCCGGCCAAAGTATTTCTTCATAGCCTCCAACAGCTACCTTTTACATGATTCGGAGTTAGAAGCCTATGTTGCTACTTCAGATTTATTTAAAAAATAGGTACTACAGTGTTATAAATCATAAACTGTTAAGGAGAGATGAGCCAGAAGGGGGTTAAGGAATGTCAAAATGTCACAGTGGAAAATGGTCATCTGTTTTAGACATCTAGTTCAGATAACGACTCTATAGTTTTCAATATGCTGAAACCAGGTTTGTGAGTTAGTGATGACTTTTCACCTATTGCTTCTTCTCTCTGTATTACCTTCCTCATCTTTAAAATAGTCTGCACGGGCTGTGCCAGATGGGGTGACCATTTTTCCCACCGCCCTGTTGATGGAGAAGACCTAGACTGCCTCATTTTATTCCAAGACTAACGCTCCAGTCCTTTGTTGATTGGAACAGACTTGAACCCAGGGCAGCCAGACCATGGACTGGCCCATGTCCATGATCTGGGCTGGCAAACACAGAGGAGATGTGCCAACGTGTATCTATTTTGAGAAGCTGAACTAGAAAATACTCAGAGAAAGTAGGCGATAAAGGTATGCATAGAATGCATGTTGAGGAGGCCATGGGCCAAGAGGAATGACAAAAAGCATGCATTATCACAGTGCATGACCACATAGAAGGCATGAGTCTGTAAAATGAAAATGAAAATAAGACCAGCTCAAAGTCCTGCTTTTAAAAGTAAATTATTGTATGTAAAATATTTCCAACTGTGCCTGGCACACTGCAAGCCCTATGCACATGGGTGCTCCCTTCCTGGTGTTGATAGCCTTCCTGTGGTGGTCGTTACCTTCTCTCTCCACCTCTGAAGAAGGAGGGACCCTCTGCAACACTCAGTGATGTCTGTGAGGGAAGGATCCCAGGCACTCTCTGTCCACACTTTCTCGTCGTCATTTCCCCTGCATGACAGCTGATCCCTGTGGATGTCGGGGTTACCCCAGCAGCTTCCTTCCAGCATCCTGGCAGGAAGTCAGGACGATTCTTTTCTTCTGTAAGATCCTCAGCATTACCTGGGGTGTCCTTTCGCAGGCTCTCCCAAGGGTTCCTTGATAGCTGTGGATGGGTCAAGGCCATGAATCCCTGGGGGTTCCTTTTGTACATCTTTCTGCTTTTACTCTTTAGTGTGCCTACTTCCTGGAGACGATCTGGTGTGAGCTCCGATTTGTTGAAATGGGACTTACTCGGACTTTGTATTTCGAGCTCTTGTCTGTAGTAAGGGCTAAAATGAACCCTCCATGCTGCTACTTCTCTGGGGTCTGACCACGGCTAGATTAGCTAAAGGATAACTAGAAGCTATTGCTCAATATAGAACACAGCTCTTATCTTTCAAGATGCATCTGCCTACACATTTGGCCATACATTTTTGTATTTCGGAAGATATTTATATGTTCATTTTAAGAATATTTTTGTTTAATCATAAATTAATGTTAAATGTTACTGAATACCACACTACCATCAGTTGCAATGATTTATATTACTTTAAGTTAACATTTAATTGATTAGTTAATAAATACATATAATTGAATGTTTTTATCCACGAGCCGCATTAGTTATTGGAAGCACTGCTTAATTCTCCCTATTAATAATTTACTGAGGAATTTTACACTGATATTTGCAGTGAGGTTGTTCTATTGGTTGTTGCGGTGATGGTCGGTGTGTGTGTGTGTGTGTGTGTGTGTGTCCTTGACAGGTTCTGGTATCATGATTATGTTGGTTTTATAAGAAGAATCATGACATCTTTTGTTTCCTCGCCATAATACAGTCCACTTTAACTGGAACCTCAATTACATAATTTGTAAGGCCATATACCTTTTCATCTCCTCTTCCTGTCACTCCGATGAGTTGTTCGTTGTATTCTCTCTTTCAGGGCTCCTAATGCTTGTTTCTAGAAATGGGAATCATAGCTCAGAAACATCTACAACTTGAGTTATCATATCTGGGTCAAGGAGGTTGAATCTGCTTTGGCTCTACTGAAAATTATTTTCACTCTATTCATGGTTTTAAATTAATCCTTTTAAAATTTATTTTCCAAATCGTTGTGAGTTTCCTCAGTGCCCCTCTGCTCACACACTGGTTCTGAGATTGTTGACTCTTCTTATTCTGTCTTTACGTATACTCACTCCAGTTTCCTTTTTACTTTTTTCATGATTTTGAATGTAAAGTCGTATCTGGATATTTTTAAAGAATTAGGCAGGGAGGAACAGAGTGAGGCCTGCCGTAGGCCAGAGGAAATTTTAATTTAGGTATGTTGACTCAGGTCGATTTCTCATGAAACCTGTTGCCTTCCTTGGCCTGGAACATGTCTCCACTTACTGTTCTGCATTCCCGGCTGCTTGCTGAGTTGGAGACACGTGTGGTTTGTAAGGAGGCGGATTTCTATGGGATCACTTGTCATTCATCCCTCATCAGTTTTGGTCAAGCTGACACCCATGTACATTTATTTGTCTTCCTGCACTCTTCCTGTTGGCTTTTCTGAGACATAGTGTATGCGTGCAGTTACTCCTCCTCTTGCCCAGCTTTGGTTTCTTATCAAAAGTGTGGCATGGCATCGGTCTTGTTTTTGAAGCTCATCTTTGCACACAATCAATGTGGATGACACCTTCCTGGGCTCAGCGATTTGAGTAGCTCTTTATTTTACATGACATTTGTAGAGATTCGTGTCTGTGTTTCACACCCCTCTCTCTTAAAAGTTTTTTTTTTTTTTCTTTAATCTTCTTTTGCCATTCAGGTAGATAAAGATGTTTCACACTTCCATCTTCTGTCCAAAACTCTCGACAGTTCTATACACTCTGAGAAGACATGACTTTCTTAGACCAATTAGGAAGGTAGTCATGTGTGAAGTCTTAAGAAAGAAGAAAGTTTTGAATTAGCTTTTGAGAGTGGGATTTGTCAAGGGAAATATATAAATGTCAACAGATAATATTATTGATAATTGTCCAGTTTAGAGTGGAGATCAAGAATTTCAAAGGCACCAATCTGTGCAATTGTGTGATTTTTTGGAATTTTTGGTGTTGCCTAGAGAAAGCAGGCACATGAAATCATCAAGGGCTGGCATTTGATGAGTGGAAACAATGGGATGGGAATATGGCAAAATAGGTGGGTGCTCCTCAGCAGACTTATTACATGAAACACAGTGTCATTTTCCAGAGTAGGTACAACAGAGGCACTGGGTTGAATGTATACTCTCATAGGTGTGTGACGTAAGCCTCAGTGAGGTCAAACAACAGGCATAATGGGAGAGAGAGAAGAAATGATGACAAATGGGAGGCTGAGGTCAATGAATGCACGTGTTGGTGAAAGATTAGAGTGGTGGCAGGATTCTAAGCCAGACGTAAACATGCAGTATGTGACTCAGCTACACGTGGTTGACTGGTGTGGTGGAGACTGGGAATTTTGAGGCTGCCTAGGACAAGAGAAACAGGGACAGAGAGGAAAACCAGGAGCAAAAAATCTTCAGAGAGCAATGTGAGTGTGGAGAAGATTAGAAGATGATGAATAGGAATGCAGAGGGTGCTGGGGGATGGAACCACCCCCAAAACAGGGAATTATGGATAGGAATGCATCAGAGGGTACTGGAGAGATGGAACCATCCCCCAAAACAGGGGAAAATGAATAGGAATGTATCTGAGGGTGCTGGAGGGAGGGAAACACCCTGAAACAGCTGAGCTCCTAACATCAAATTAGAGGGCCATCTTCTGACAGCAGTACTAGAAATCAAAGAGAACACAAAGAGTTTACTTCTCATGCAGAGACAGGGATCAGGCTTATGAGTTGTGGTGCATCAGTTAGACTCCAGGAGTCTCCTGGTGGTTCAGGGTTGGGGGCTGGAGCCACATCACACCAGATTCATTATACTTCCAAGGCACTCATATCCTAGGTGGACAGGGCTATGATGAAATTCATTGCATTATGGAACTGCATCCAGGGATTGGAAAATTGGCAGCATCTGTGGGGGATTCAGGCATTTTCCTGTTTGTTCTTTTTTTTCCAATGTGTCTGACTTTTGGGACATTTTCTACATCATCTATCTTTTATGTCAAGGGTGCTCAAGAAAAGAATGGTTTTTCATACACACACAAACATCTTAGATATTTTTTAAATAGCATATTGCTCCAAATTTTCGGTCGCCTAAATCTGACCTCAACTAACTGGTAAATATCACTGAGTAGAACAAATGATATCTGGAATGTGTCACCTAAAAAGTTATCTATAAAATAAGTAATAAAAACCATTTTAATTGATAGCATTATGTTACCTTTAGACGATATAGAATCCTGAGTGTATTTCTTTATTAGGGAAACTTAATTTTAAAATATATTCAAACTGGAAAATACATCTTTTATTATTATAATTATTCATCTACATTGATTTCAGATTTCAAAAAAAGTACCAAAATCCAATTTATCAATTCAAAATACCAATAATCAAATTTCACAACATGATGATTAGCATGAATATTATCTGTTTTTCCCACATAGAATTACTTTGTAAGTAGTAATGTGGGCATATTTTCCTTAACAGAGGAGACTCAGGAGATTTACAAAGAGGATGTGAAGATTTTTTGCCGTCTTAGTCTTCTACATAATGAAAGTCCTACCAAGAGTCTTCACTGAGAATTAGGGAGTGAGCATTTGCTTTTTCCCAAAGTCCGTAGGAAATGGAATATCTTTCTAAAATATTTCCTTATTCCTAGTTGGTGTGTGATACACAAGGCTCCATTTTATGTACTGATATAGAATGTGAGCTGCAGGTATATTTTTTCCTGGTGTAGATATTAAAGTATTTAACTATTTATGAAATAATGCAAATTACTCTTTCCTACTCATCTGCTTTAAGGCGACTTGCATTGCTGCTCCGCCAGTTGCCACCCAAACCTGGTTGTGAAGTTGATGAATCATGTGGTCACATAACCTGTCAAATCGGTTTATGAAGTCACCTCATGTAATGAAATGTGACCCACTGGAGTACATCAATTACTGGAAAGGCTTATTGTGGTGGACACTGGTAGAATGTGTGGTTTTCCCTTTAGACATCTCTAATTAGTACTGAGAGGGTCAGGTTTCACGTCCACAAGGAAAGACTAGAGCTAGTGTAATTATAAAATAGAGAAAGGAATTCAAATAAAAACTAGTGAACCACAAATCAGACAAAAATTACATATATGAATGTACACGTACTCTCACACATGTGTGATTCTCTATTCCACATCCCTGTGGTTGTCAGGGAGTGGACTGTCAGGCTGCAGAGCCATCTCTGTGTCACAGCCCGTGTGGATGACCCCACGGGGTGCAGAGGTTTGTGTCTCCCTCACTCATGACGCACTCGTCCCTGCAACATGTTGCACCTCAACTTCCGGACACCCTGAAGCCCTTCAGGACATGTGTTCTGCACAGGTAAACTGCTGATGAAAGTGAAAATTCCACATCCGAATGGCTACTCAAACCAAACGTAGGCACACGGTACCTTACAAGAGTTGTGAAATCATCCTTCTCTCTGGTTTAAGTGTCTCTGAATTCAGAGAGAACATTTAAGGAGACTGGAGACTGATTCCTTGTGTCCTTCAAGTTGCCTTCATTCTATTGTAAAACCTATGGCCTCTTTAGCCACTGACAGAAACCCTAAGGACAACCCAGATATTTCTAGGAAGTCTGCGGTTCCTAAGTGAGGATGAAATGTGAAGAGGTTGTGAAAGGTGAGGGCGAGCCCGCGGCTGTTGTTCAGAGACGCTATTCAAGGCCACCACGTTCTGTAGCCCCCTCCCCACTCAAAAACAGCCCCTGCACACAACTATGCACTAGCTTGCCTCAGTGCCTGGAGTTTTCCCCAGGTAAAGTGACGCTTTGCAATTACAAATGCTTTCCTCAGGGAGTGGCGACCAGGCAGAGGGGAAACGGCAGCCTTTGTGTCTGAAAAGCAGAGTTTTAACTGGAACTTCACTTCCGATTACCTGATGTCATCTTCTTCCTGTATGAAATAAAGATGATGATTTTGATTTGCATTTCTCTGATGGCCAGTGATGATGAGCATTTTTTCATGTGTCTGTTGGCTGTATGAATGTCTTCTTTTGAGAAATGTCTGTTCATATCCTTTGCCCACTTTTTGATAGGGTTGTTTTTTTCTTGTAAATTTGTTTGAGTTCTTTATAGGTTCTGGATATTAGCACTTTGTCAGATGAGTAGATTGCAAAAATTTTCTCCCATTCTGTAGGTTGCCTGTTCACTCTGATGGTAGTTTCTTTTGCTGTGCAGAAGCTCTTTAGTTTAATGAGATCCCATTTGTCAATTTTGGCTTTTGCTGCCATTGCTTTTGGTGTTTTAGACATGAAGTCTTTGCCCATGCTTATGTCCTGAATGGTACTACCTAGGTTTTCCTCTAGGGTTTTTATGGTATTAGGTCTAACTCACACCAGTTAGAATGGCAATCATTAAAAAGTCAGGAAACAACAGGTGCTGGAGAGGATGTGGGGAAATAGGAACACTTTTACACTGTTGGTGGGATTGTAAACTAGTTCAACCATTATGGAAAACAGTATGGCGATTCCTCAAGGATCTAGAACTAGATGTACCATATGACCCAGCCATCCCATTATTGGGTATATACCCAAAGGATTATAAATCATGCTACTATAAAGACACATGCACATGTATGTTTATTGCGGCACTATTCACAATAGCAAAGACTTGGAATCAACCCAAATGTCCATCAGTGACAGACTGGATTAAGAAAATGTGGCACATATTCACCATGGAATACTATGCAGCCATAAAACAGGATGAGTTTGTGTCCTTTGTAGGGACATGGATGCAGCTGGAAACCATCATTCTCAGCAAACTATCACAAGAACAGAAAACCAAACACCGCATGTTCTCACTCATAGGTGGGAACTGAACAATGAGATCACTTGGACTCGGGAAGGGGAACATCACACACCGGGGCCTATCATGGGGAGGGGGGAGGGAGGAGGGATTGCATTGGGAGTTATACCTGATGTAAATGACGAGTAGATGGGTGCTGACGAGTTGATGGGTGCAGCACAGCAACATGGCACAAGTATACATATGTAACAAACCTGCACGTTACGCACATGTACCCTAGAACTTAAAGTATAATAATAATAAAAAAAAAGAAATAAAGATGATGAAAAATAAACGCAATGAAATACTTAACTATGAATCAAACCAAACATGTAAAAGGTCTGAGTGCTGAAAATTATAAAACACTGATGAAGTCCAAGATCTAAGTAGATAGGAAACATGCAGGGTCCGTAAACTGGAAGACTCAACATATTAAAGATGTGAATTCTCCCTAAATTTATCTACAGGTTTAATGCAATGCCTATTAAAACCCCAGCAATAACTTTTTTTGTAGAGATAGATAAGCTTATTCTGGACTTTGCATAGAAAGGCAAAGGGCCTAGAACAATTAAAACTAAAGCAATTTTGAAAATTTTCACTTGCACTAGGTGAAGAATTCTTAGATGTGACAGTAACAGCATGATCCATACATTAAAAATTTGCTAAATTGAACTTCTTCAAAATTAAGATATGTTTGTTCTCCAAAGGACCATAAAAAGGATGAAAAAACAAGTAACAGCTTGGAGAAAATACTTGTGAACAACAGATCTGTCAATGAATTTGTATGTAGAATATATAAAGAACTTAAAGAACTCTCAAAACTCTGAAGTATAGAACAACAACAATAACAACGCACTACCCAATTAGAAACTTGGCAATAGGTACAGTCATTTCGCTACAGAGGGTGTGAAAAGATGCCCAATATCTTTAGTCACCAAGGAAATATAAATTAGAGTCACTCTGAAATACCAGGACACACCTGCTGGCAAGGTGAAAATACCCACTGCTGGCGAAGCTGCAGGGTCACTAGCTCACTCCTGCGCTGCTTGTGGAAATGGAAAGTGACAAAGCCATTCCAGAAAACAGTTTGTCAGATGTTTAATTAAAAAAGGCTTGTTATACAACCCAGCATTTGCACTTTTGGACATTTGTTCTAAAGAAAGATTTCTTCTAAAGAAAGGAAATCTATCTATGAATGGTCATAGCAGCTTTATTTAGAATAGCCCTCAACCGGAAACAATCAAGTTGTCGTTCAGTGACTGAATGGTTAAGCAACGCATAGGCCCTCCATACCGTGGAAAACTACTCAGCAATGGAAAGGAAGAAACCTCTGGTACTGGTAACACCTAATATCCAGGGAATTATGCTTAGTGAAAAAGTCAGTCTCAAGTTGTATATGCCACATGAGCCCATTTATATGATTTTGTTGGAATAAGAAGGATATAGAGATTGAGAACACATGAGTAATTGCCAGGGAACAGGGATGGAGATATGACTGGCAGCAGTGGGAGATCCTCTAAAGCATGGGTCCCCAACCCCCGAGGCTATGGAGTTGTACTGGTCTGTGGCCTGTTGGGAACTGGCTGAGCGACAGGTGAGCGAGCATTCCCACCTGAGCTCCACCTCCAGTCTGATTAGCTGTGGCGTTTGATTATCAGAGGAGTGCACACCCTACTGTGAACTGTGCATGTGAGGGATCTAGGTTGCATATTCCTTATGAGAATCTAACTAATGCCTGATGGTTTGAGGTGGAACAGTTTCGTCTTGAAAAACCATCTCTACCACCCCTGTCCATAGAAAAATCATATTCCACATATCCAGTCCCTGGTGCCAAGAAGCTTGGGGACCGCTGGTCTAAAGCAATGACTCATCTCTGTCTACCGATGGTGGTGGTTCTAACACTCAGGATCAAATTGCATATAACTGCACACACACACATACAAATATATGCATGAAAAACTGGTAACAACTGAATAAAGACTGTACTCCAGTTAACTGTATTGTGCCAATGCCAGCATCCCAGCTTTGATCTTTTTCCAGATTAATGTAAGATGTCCTCATTGGGAGAAACTGGGTGAATGGCTCAAGGGACTCCGTAGACTATTTTTGAGATGTCCTCTGAGTCTATAATTATTAAAAAACAAAATGTTAAAAAGTAAATATAGCAAAAAGTAACAAGCCAAATGGTTGTTCAAATACAAGGAACATATGCATATATTTTAACTTTAGGAACTCAAAGGATATAGGTTGCAAGAGTTTTTTTAAATAAAATACATATTCGCTAATTCCCACTTGCCAATAAGTGAGTAAAAAAGTTGGAGAAAAGATGAATCAACTTAAACATAAAACTAAAGAAAGAGCATGATGGAAATTACGGTTATAGAACAGAAATAATTATTAAATATGACAACGGAGAAATAGGAATGTAAGTAATAAGGTCAAAAGATGTAGTAGGGAAGGGTTATCTTAATCACAGTTTAAGGTTTTAGTTATTTTATATTTCAATGGAATCAATTATGGGCTAAGTATAAATAGGATTCATATTAATCTTTCAATTACTCTAGTGTTTGAGAACCTTTAAAGAGCATTTGGAATTTCTAATTTTGTTGATGGGTTTCTTTGCTGTGCAGAAGCATTTCAGTTTGATTTCAGATCATTTGTCCAGGTTTACTTTTGTTGCCTGTGGTTTTGGTGTGATATCCAAAAAATTATTGCCAAGGTCAATATTAGGAAGCTTTACCCTTAGGCTTTCTTTCAGGAATTGTATGGTTTCAAATCTTACATTCAGGTTTTTAATTCACTTTTGATTTGACATTACTGTATGGTGTTAGGTAAGGGGTTAACTTCCTTCTTTTGCGTACGGATATCCAGTTTTCCCAACACCATTGCTGAAGAGATTATCCTTTCCTCATGGTGTCTTCTTGGTGCCTTTGTGAAAATTAGCTAACTGTACATGCTTGGATTTATTTCTGGGTTCTCTACTTTGTTTCACTGGTCCATGTGTTGTTTTTATGCCACCACCAAAAAAAATATTGTTTTGATTATCATAGCTCTGTAATGTAAGTTGAAATCAGTAAGTGTGATGTGTGCTGCCTCCAACTTGTTTTTCCTGTCAAGATTATTTTATCTATTCAGAGTCTTTTGTGGTTCCATAAAAATTTTAGCACTGTCCTTTTCTATTTTTAAAAAATACCATTAAGATTTTGATAGGGATTGCACTGAATCTGTATATTGCTATGGCTGTATGGTCATTTTAACAATATTAATTCTTCTAAGCTATAAACATGAGCTATCTTTTCATTTATTTGTAACTTCTTCAATTTATTTCATTAGTGTTTCATAGTTTTCACTGTAAATTTTCTTTAACTTGTTTTGTTAAATTTATTCCTAAGTATTTTATTCTTTTTTGATGCTATTCTAAATGGAATTGTTTCCTTTATTTTTTCAGATATATTTTTATCAGTGTAATTAAATGCAATTGATTTTGGTATGTTAGTTTTGTATCCTGCTACCTTACTGGACTTATTTACTAGTTCTAACAGTTCGTGTATGTGTGTGCATGTGTGTGTGTGTGAGTGCATGCATGGAGTCTTTAGAGTTTTCTACCTATGAAATCATGGAATCTGTAAACAGGCCTAATTTTACTTCTTTTTTTCTAGATGCCTTTTATTTCTTTTTTTGTCTGAGTACTCTTTCTAGTACTTCTGGTACTATGTTAAAAAGAAGTGAAAAAGTGAGTATCTTTGCCTTGTATCAGATCATAGAGGAAATGATTTCGTTTTTTCCCCAATTTTTTATGCTGTTCACAATAAGCTCTACATAAATGGGGGTCTTTATTATATCAAGAAAATTGTCTTATGTATATTTTTTAGAGATTTTATTATGAAAATGTTGAATTTTGTCACTCTTTTTTCTGCATCTATTGAAATTATGTGATTTTTGTCTTTATTCTGCTAATATGTGTATTACATTGATTGATTTGCATAGTTAAACCAACCTTGCATGCTAGAGATAAATCCTACTTGTCACAGTATATAATCTAGCTATAGATTGGAAAAAAGTATTTGTAAACCATATATCCGTTAAGAGGTTAACATTCAAAATTTATAAGAAACTCACAAAACTCAATAGCAAAAATAAAACATAATCCAATTTAAAAAATGGATGAAGGACCTGAATTTACATTTTTCAAAAGAAGAAATAAAAATGGTCAAGTATGTGAAAAAGCGTTCAACATCACTAATAATCAGGACAATGCAAATTAAAGTAAAATCACAATAGATATCATTTCTCTGTTAACATGGCTATTGTAAAAATGAGAAGAGACAACAAGTATATGGAGAGGGTGTGGAGAAAAAACACACTGTTGGGAATGTAAATTGGAATGGCCATTGTATAAGGAAACAGTATAGAAGTTCCTTAATTTTTCTTATAGAGCTATTATATTATCAAGGAATTCTTCTGGTTACATATCCAGAGAAAATAAAATCAGCCCCCGTTGAGGATATCTGCACTGCTGTGTTCATGGTAGCATTATTCACAATGATCAAGATATAGAATCAGCCTAAGTATCCATAGGCAGATGAATGAATGAAGAAATTGTGCTGTATATCAAAAATAACATATTATTCAGTTTAAAAGAAGAAAGAAATACTGCCATTTATATAAAATTGAATCTTAGAATACTTTCAATTTCACATGTTCTGCTTCTTACCACCCTACCAAAAATATCCTTGATGTGTTTTCATCTGTAAGGGTGTATACCTTGTATTCTGGAATTAATTTTGGGCTCAGCATAACAAAAAATGAAATTATGTTCTTTGCAGCAACATGGATATAGCTAGAGGCCATTATCCTAAGTAACTTAACAAAGGAACAGAAAACCAAACACTACATGTCCTCACTTACAAGCGGGAGGAGGTAACCATTGGGCATTCAAAGCTATAAATATGGGAATAACATACACTGGGGACTACTAGATGGGAGAGGGAGGGAGGGAGCGGGCAAAGGGGTGAAAAACCAGCTCTTGGGTACTTATGCTCAGTAGCTGAGTCACTGGTTTATTTGTATCCCAAGCCTCAACATCACACAGTATACCCAGGTAACAAATCTGCACATGCACCCCCCCAATCTAAAATAAGAGCTGAAAAAATCTTTGAGCTCAGCGAAAAGTACTGCATAGATAATAAAATATACTACTCACCTATGGGAGGGGAAAACATGCCTTGATATACCCCGTTTGCCCACATTAGGAAAATCCAATTCTCAGATTCTAATTTAAGGGAAGAATCCAGAGTCATTTGGTTAAGTAAAGGCAGAGCATGAGCTAGAACCCGAGTCCCTTAACTTTAGGACTAATATTATCTCTGTTTTTATGTCATGTAATATCCAACTTTTCTATTGGGTCCTTTTGTCCCCTTTAACATCATTCTGGTTGATTCTGCGATCATCATCATCTTCATCACCACCACCACCACCACCACCACCACCACCATTATCATCATTATCATTATCTGTCAACACTTTCTCTAAAGAACATTTCAATGTCTCTTCTCCATTAAAAAAACCTACTTCAACATCTCCATTGGTTCTCAACATAGAGGTATCATTTTAACCTTCTAAGTTTCTTTTTGAAAATATTTCCTCAGGAATGTAAGAAAAGAAATAGGAAAAAAACAGCATAAAATCAACTGTAGCATGGATGAAAGTGCATATAGATACATCTCTCCTCTTTGCCTAGTTGAAATACTGTCTTACTAAATTGACAAAAAGGATGCTTCCACAAATTTTGGCAAACTAGAAATGGAAAAAAAGTTTGAGATGGATGTTAAAGTGTTATTTGGTTATGTGTTATATTGGGACACAGTTAGAGGTAAAATTAACCCTGATACTTGCAATTTAGATACTATCTTTAAATGTTGTTGCTTAAAAAGGTGACTCATATTTAAAAAAATTTTTTTCACTATTTTCTGCATTTGTGCACATATATATTCTCCTTTACTCTTCTACGAAAAGTCACCCATATTCTCTTTATGTTATCTTACCTTGCTTTGTCTTTAAAGAAATTCAGATTTTAGTATATGTTTAATTTTTCATTGTTTGTCTAGTAAAGGGAAGCAACATGATGACAAGAAATTTACTTTATTCACATTGTATGCACAATAATATAAATACTAGGCTCAATTTACAATCTCAATTCTTTTTTGGTGTTGGTTTCTGTTCTTCACAATTCATCATTAAGAACAAATATATACATAACACATATACATAGAAACAAACAACAAACATATACATAAATGAAAAACAACAAAAAAAACCCTTACAACAGCACAATTACCTTAATCACTACTTTCCTCTGGTTTATAGCTGAGGGTAAAAAAGCCCCACACACTCTCACACACACACCAGATGTGGACGTGATAATCTGAAAAAGCATCTGAAAATACTGTTTTACTCTTTAAAAGGTTTTACTCTTTAAAATTACATAAACATTTTAAAGCCATACACTCAAAGCAAACAAAAATGCACATGATATAGATATGTAATGTAATGAGTTCTATAATTTATATTCTTTAAAATTCTTTATTTTCAAAGATGTTTAAAATATATCACAAGAAAACCAAGAATCATGAGATTCTTGATTGGGAATCAAGAATCATAAAGAAAATGGGAAATCATAAACAGTTCGAATAGCTACATGGAATTATTGATGTACAGGCTATGAGATACTCCTGCATTCCCTTTAATAAATGGAAAAGATTTAAAACTGGCATTTTATCATGGCGTTTATGTTTTAATCAACCTCAAATCAAGGATGAACTGTCATAAATAGCCCATGGATAAGAATCAAATAAATACTGGCATGTTTTGCAGAGAATAACATTTGGGAAACAATCCCTTTAGAATGGTTGGTCAGCTTCAAGAGCAGGAAAATATGCTAGGGTCGTGTGCCATGTGACACTTTTAGGAAGGACTGCGTACCATTGTGTTCAGTAACAGCTATTTGACCCTTTTAACATTAGGACGGGATCACAGTAAAGGAGAAGACAAAGACAAGGTTTGGGTCACAATGGGTGGTTTCACAGAGGAGCTGATAACTCAAAGACATGCCAGCAGCCCCTCATTTGTCAGGCCTTACGTCACTTAAATTAAAGTGATGGCTGATTCATTAGGTGTCCTCTGAGCCACCAGGTAGACTGTCATAGGAAACCCACACTAGATTTCTGCAGTACAGTCATTAAAAAGATGCATGGGCCCCTGTATTCCCTGCTAACTTTCCTGGTTGAAGTCCAGTGACTTACAACTTTGATTCTTCTAGGTAGCAGGGATATTTGTCAGCTGTTATGGCTGGACTTCCAGAGGTACTCAATTTACAGTATCTATAGTGGAGTGAAAATGAATGAACATCTGTACATTTGCTCAGATACTATGTCAGGCGATACGAAATTAGCTGTCATAACAAGTCCATAAAGCCTTAACACACTATTTATCTTGCTCAGTTTATAAAGTACATAAACTATGGTAAGCTGATCTGAGCGGGCTGTCTTTGGAGGACAGCGTGATCCAGTAGCAATGAGAATCTCCTATGGATTTGACCCTGCTGAGAAGTTTTCTTCACCCATATGTTCTGTCCTTTCATTGGCATGCTTAACTGTAGGAAATAGGGCCATCTCTTTAGTTTTCCCCTTGATTCTTTTATCTTCTTTTAAAATTCATTTTTAAAAGGGTTAGAAGTTCCTGTTTTTATTTAAATCTCAACCCTGATTATATTCAGATTAAGGAGTGTTTTAACGGTAAAGTATGAGAATGAATGAAACCACCATTCCAAAGTAGTTTATAAAGAGAGTGAGAAGTCAACAATTTAGAAGTCCCTCCCCCACCCTTTTTTTTTTTTTGAGATGGAATCTCTCTGTTGCCAAGGCTGGAGTGCAGTGACATGATCTTGGCTCACTGAAATCTCTGCCTCCCAGGTTTAAGTGATACTCTGTCTGCAGCCTCCCCAGTAGCTGAGACTACAGGCATGCGCCACCACACCAGGCTAATTTTTGTATTTTTAGTAGAGACGGGGTTTCACCATGTTGGCCAGGCTGGTCTTGAACTCCTGATCTCAGGTGATCTGCCTGCCTCGGCCACTGAAAGTGCTGGGACTTCAGGCATGAGCCACCATGTCAACAAAAAGGCTCCTTCTTTGATGTGACCACTACAATTTAAAAATCACTAGAAAAATGTTCCAATCTGCTTCAAATGAAGGAATAAGGTGATGTGCATTCTTGAGCTACTATTGGACTGTCTCATTGTTGACTCCTGTTGGTTTCAGAATTTCCAGCCCAGAGCTCATAGATGTGAGAACTTTTTTAAACTATAGAGATTGAAAATCTAAAACTTTAGATTTAGTATGGAGAGATTTAGACCAGTGGCTTCACAGTAGGATGTGAACATCACTTAAGTTGCAGGATCTATTGGGCTCCAGGAAAAAAAATTCTACACCTTTTTCTGTATTTATTTTAATCTCAAAAATGAATAGGCAATTTAGCTTCATTGGAAGTTAATATGTGGGTTGACTTTGGGCCCATCCTTTGTCAAGGTCAGATGATGGTTTATGATTAATGGTACTCAGGTATCCCGAGCATGGTGGGGTTATACCACTAACAAGACACGGGCTGCTCTAGTTGTTCTACATACATCGTATTTTGACGTACTGCAGCTCAGTGGTGCCCATATACAAGGAAAATTTGTTTTCAAAAGTCCTGCAAATGTTGGAGCTTGAATAAATTCCTAATACGCTACACATGAAAAAGCTACAAGACAATGTCTTTGAGTGGGCCCATTGTCAACCATGTTACAACAAAATGATGCCTTCGTTACAATTATGAAGAAGGTGACCCCAACATGATACGAAAGTATCAAGTAAATTATTTGAAATGTAAATATCATTGCCACTATTTTTAACATTAATTCTTACCCTTTATGAAGATTATGCCTTGAAAAATGAACTATTGACTGTGTGAACCCATCTCAGTTGGCAAAACAGTTCAAAATTAAGCATCTGAAACATGATGATAGCACACCTCTACCAATCTTCAGGCAGCTAGACATTCACAGAGGCCTTGGCTAAAGTTTATTAATCTAGTGTGGGGAGGCTGCTTTGCACAGAGGGACAAAAGGAAAAAAGGTTTGGTTACCATATCATTGTCTTTGCATTGACAAAAATTTACAAATTGGGATAATTTCTCCCATATTGGATGATAATATGACAAAAAAACTGAGATAATTTCTCCCACAATGGATAATAATGAGTATCTTAAACAGATTTTAGATTGCAATATTTGTTTCAGTAATGCAGTTCTTAAAGAAGTACTCGTGTGTATGCCTGGGTGTAAACCTCAGATCACTCAAAAGTTGATACATGCAACACCAGCAGTCTTCTTTAACTAAAACATAGTATCAAATGAAAACAACAAGCATAATAAAAACTTACAAAATTATAAGTATAATCACTGATGAAATGACTGCATTTCCTGGAATTGGGACAGGGTGTTGAAGGTGGCGGTGGGGGGAGGGGGAAGCAAAAAGTAAAGAGAAAGAAAAGAGAAAAGATTCCCAACTAAAATTATCAAGATAGCGCCATATGTGAAATTTATCTGCTACATCATTTATAGACAAACTCTGACCAGTTAAAATATTGAAGACAGAAGTGCTCAAGTGCACAGGGATACCTTCAATATAGGTAATTTGTTTTATAAAAGAGATACCGTGAAAGCTTTGCAAAATGTTTAATAAGAGGAAAGTTCTAATGAAAATCTTTTCTAGCATAAAGGATCTATGACACTTAAATATATGGGAAAATTTTAACTTAGGAGTTAAATGTATAGATGAGGGTGCAGTTTTCTTCTATAAGAGGCAAATGTTGCAGCTTTACCAGTAGGCTCTGAGGTGGGAGCAGGCTGCCAACTTGGCTAACTGGACAGATATTTTTAAATCAATCGGAATGCTTGGTTTAAAGTGGTGGCATAAATGAAGTTGTAGTGAACAAGGCAGTGGCTGATTTTAAAGAGAAATGTTTTCTACGAAGAGCAAACATTTGAAAAATACATAATAGCTGATTTTCATTGTGTAACTTGGTACAAAAAATGATGTAAATCTGTCACCTTTAAAAATTCCTCTAACTGCACAATTCAACTTGGGAAAAAATCTAATTATGTAAAAATCTTTCACATGAGGATCAACAAGAGATTGGACATCTTCTGGTAATATTTAATTTTAGAAGACTATTCTGTTTCCTTACAATAATAATTGAATGGCATAGGAAAGAAGGAAAATAGTAGACAGATTTAATCAGCACTCATATAATTGGTATATGAGATTGAACAATTTATTTTTCTTCTTTGCATGCTTGCTGTTAGAATGTAGCCATAAACATACCTATTTCATGTGAACCACTCATCTCTCAAAGTGACATTGGCCAGCCCTGGAGAGACACTGAAGTCACGAATCAAAATAAAGAAAACCTAGAAGCCAGCTTTCAAATGACTAAATCACAAAACATAAAATCAGGAGTTTGAAAAGTGTATTCAATTATATTATTCATCTAAAAATATAATCATCACATATTACATATTTTAGTGTGGAAAAATTTCTATTGACAAAATCATTTTAAAATATATTTTTTGTTTAATCTCTATGAAATGCAGGTAATGTGAGCATTTGTACAGTAGTGCATGTTTACGTTTGGAGATCATTTTCATATATAAGAAAAAATTTAGAGTTTTGCCAATATTCATTTCATTGGTTATATAGGTAACTAACCTACTAATTAAGTCTTACATTATTCTTTAAAATTTGAACAATCAAAATAAAATTCAACTGATGCTAAATTTTATACTTTTTTTATAACCAAAATAATTATTGGATGGAGAAAATTGGTTTAATTGATATCGTGCTTGAACTTTCATTTTACGATTCTGAATAACACACATCATCAAATAATATTTATTTTTTATACAACTTGAAACTGTTTTCTCTTTGGTATTTAGAAATTTCTCATTCTCTCTCTGTGTGTTTGTCTCTCTCCTCTCTTTTATTATCGCACTACAGTTGTGTTGCTAAGTATACAAAACTCTTACCATGAATGCAGTGATTTAAAAGGGAAAGAAAATGCTTAGAGAAGACAGTTTAAAATGGGTGTTTGTTTCAGTGTTTTCATCTAACTGGTTATTATTAGTGTGTTAGAGGGGTCTGTTTGTTTTGGTGTTTGTATCTAACAGGTTGTTACTATTAGTGTTAAATGGGTCTGTTTGTTCCGGTGTTTGTGTCTAACGGCTTGTTATTCTTAGTGTGTTAGATGGGTCTGTTTGTTTCAGTGTTTGTATCTAACGGGTTGTTTTTCTTAGTGTGTTAGATGGGTCTGTTTGTTTCGGTGTTTGTATGTAACAGGTTGTTACTATTAGTGTGTTAGATGGGTCTGTTTGTTTCATTGTTTGTATCTAACAGTTTGTTTTTATTATTGTATTAGATGGGTGCCACTTCTTTTTCACTCCCTTAGTTCTTCAGTTTCCTCTTCTGTAACTTGAACATGGCATGAAAGGTAAAGGAAATTATATATGCATATAGTGCCTGGCACATAGCACATACACAATGTACATTAGTCTGTATTATTTTATTTCAAATGATATGAAGAGTAGTTTTTTGTGCAACGCACCACAGATTTTCTAATTAAAAATAACTATGTGTGTGTGCGCGTGCCCATGTGCACTTTCAAAAGTTCTTTTCTTGAATTGTTACTACCATCCAAGGAGTTCAGGATTAATATATCCATTTTACAGGTGCCAAAAGTGAAAGTCAGAGAGGAAAACCAATTCAAGTAACTCAGCCAAGGCCCCAGAACTAATAAGGAATAATAAGGATTTGAACCCAGGTCTTTAGCCTGGAGCCTGGCTCTTAGCAATCACACACACAGCATTCAATAATGTTGCTTCCAGGGCCTGGCAGGTATTAAAATGACACACTTGAAGTTATTGGGCCTATTCACACACTCTGGAAAATACATTATAAACTGCCTGTAGGGGAATTTTTCTGCAGGTAACTAGATCACTCATTATTTCCTAAAATTTAGCTTATATGAGCTAAACCAAGAGAGTATGCATCAGAGATGATGGGGTACATGAATTAGATCATTCAGTTTTTCTTTCTCATCTTGATTTACTCATTTTTATGTAAATTTCAGTAGTAAAGAAGTACTCTTTGGATAATAATATCTCTACAAATAAACACTCAAAAATCACTGAGAACTAAATAAATAAGTGATTGATAAATAAGTAATTATTTTTCACTTGGTTTCCTCATTTACTTTAGCATTATTTTAGGGAGATTTAACATAAAAATAACCTTATCATATAAGTGTAGAAACAATGCAAAGTAAAGTTGAAGATAAAAATTAAAAGTAGCCTTAAGACTACTGCATATGACTCATTAATTTAATAGCTTGAGGTATTTCTTCTAGGTTTTTTATCCCACATAGTTTTATAATCTTGATGTCATATTTTATGTAATTTTTCACATTAGTTTTCCATGAAGCTGTAACATGATGATTTTTTATTTTATTAGATTTTCTTAATTTAATGGATCCAACACAATGACCAATATACAATTGTCAAATATTGAGTGTAAGTGTTCACTCTACTATTGTAAATAATTCTTCTATAAACATTTTGATTATTAAAATTCCACTTGTTTTGTTTCTAATTCTTTCTTTCTTTTTTCTTTAATTATGTTTTGTAGAGGCAGGATCTCCCTATGTTGCCCAGGCTGGTCTCTAACTCTTGGGCTCAAGCAGTCCTCCCACCTTGCCTCCCAAGCAGCTGGGACTACAGGTGTGAGCCACCGCACCTGGCCTAATTGTTTCTTGAGAACCATAAAAGAAAAAGGCTTACAGCTTCAAAGGACCTGAGCCATTTTGGATGAGCCTGATACACATCAACACATTGGTTTTTATGTGTGTGTTATAATCTTCCTCAGATAGTGCTCTTGTTTTCAGTCTTTCTTAGCTTTGATAAGAATTCTGATGCTTCTTCATTGATTTGATTTGAGATTAGAACTTAGCATAGCTAGCATCAGCCACAATTTAGAGCGTTTTGTTTTAAAGCAAAACATCAAAAACAGACTCAGATCTCATCCCCAACAGCCACACAAGCTGGACTAAAGAGCACGTGGGAAACCTCTTCTCCGTAATCCATTGGTGATCACAGAATAGATCATGCTCAAACTGCATTCCTTCTGATCTACAGAAAATCCATCTTTACCCACGCCAGTTCCTGAAAAACTCATATTCCTCCATTTGTTTTAATCCCAGCACTTTAGGAAGCCGAGGCGGGTGGATCACCTGAGATCAGGAGTTCGAAAACAGCCTGACCAACATGGTGAAACCCCATATTTACTAAAAATACAAAAAATTGCCGGGTGTAGTGGCGTGTGCCTGTAATCTCAGCTACTCGGGAGGCTGAGGCAGAATAATCACTTGAACCTGGGAGGCGGAGGTTGCAGTGAGCTGAGATCGCATCATTACATTCCAGCCTGGGCAACAAGAGTGAAACTCCATCTCTAAATAAATAAATAGCGAGCTTTTTGTTTTATTTATTTTCTCTATTGCTTCCCTGTTATCAATGTGGCTGATTTTTATGTTTATCTTTGTTTTACCATTACTTGAACTCACTTCAAATTTAATTTGCCATTCCTTTTATTTCTTTCTAAGGTAGATATTATTGATTTGACTTATTTCCAGTTTCCAATGTAAGAATTTTAATCCTATAAATGTTCCTCTTAGCACTGCTTTAGCTGTGTGCCACATATGTTTATATGTAGTTGTTCTTTCTTCTTCTTTTCTTTTACATCGTCATTTAACTCACAGTATTTTCTAATTTTACTTCTGATTGCTTATTTGACCCCTAGAATATAGAGAAGTATGATTTTTAAAATTTCCAAGTGTTTGAGAATTTTTAAATACTGTAATTGATTTTAAGTTTAGTTTCACTGTGGGCAGAGACTACACTTTGATTGCATTTTTTTAATGTGTTGAGATTTGCTTTATAGTCTAGAATATTGTATGCCTTAATAAATGTTTCACATGTACTTTAACAGAATCTGTCTTTTGCTATTGTGAGTGGAGCGCTGTAAGTTTCTATGAGTATCAACTAGGTCACATAGTGCTTTTTTATGTCTTCTATATCCTTATTAATTTTCTGCCTGTGATCTATTGATTATTAAGGAGGGAGTGCAGAATTCTACTTTTGTAATTATAGAGTTTTCTATTTGTTTCGGTTCTGTCCATTTTTCTTTTATTATTTTGAAGCTCTGATATTTAATTCTCGCACATTTAGATGCAATACTAATCTTTATCAACATATTCCTTTTTAATTATGAAGTGTCTTTCTTTATTTCTTGTTTTAAAATGTACTTTGAGACTAATGTAACCACTTCAGCTTCCTTTTGCTTAGTGTATGCATTATATATATTTTATTTATTTTAATACTATCTTTAAAAAATTCAAATTGCTTTTTTCGTAACGATCTCTGCCTTTTATTTGTTCAAATCATTTGCATTTAATGTACATATTAACATGGCTGAATTTAAATATATGTTTGCTCTTTAATTTTTCTTGGCCCCTTGCTCTTCTTTTCTTATTTTCCTTCCCTTTTTGTACTAAATGAATAGTTTCACTTTATCTCCATGGTTGACCTATTGTTTTACCTCCAGTGGGGCATTATCCTTTATTCCACTTGTTTCTCGGCCTTTATACCTGAGTCTTTCCCCTCCTCTTCATTTTTCTTACCATCCACTTGTCTTCTCCTGGGCGCTACCATTTATAAGCTCTGGAGGAGATGTTTCATGCTCACCCACAAGAGAGGGATGTAGGCTTTCTCAGGCTTTCTCCCTGTCGTAGGGACTGTCTTACCCCACTGACTGATAGCCTCTCTGAGGTTTCAGAGATAATCATTATACACATGGTTCAGTGGGACACGATCAGGAACTTTGAATGACTACAGGCCTTGCCATGAGAGAAGTCATGCCTATGAGTTCAACTTCTAGTTTATCATTGGCATTAAATTATGAAAAAAGGAGTAAATACTGGGCTCTTTCTGAAGAAAAGAATCTCAAATTTTAGTTTGAGTTATTTTTCTTTTGTCTAGAGTATACCAGACAATTTTACAGTTTCTGGATCTATCTTCAAATCCATACAGTTTTAAAGATTTTTAGTGTGTGGTTGTGATTGACTGGTTAGCTGCTTGTTTTGCACATATGAGAAAGACTTAAAACTCAATCACCTTGTGCATCAATTTTAGCCACCAGAAACATGCTTTGTTCCTTTTCCCAATATAGGCTGGGCTTCTGTTTGACTGTGCATCTAAATGCCATTGTGGCCACCCACAGGTGCCCAGACAATGTCCTGTATTTGAAATTTATAGCCATCAGGACCTCCTTTATAGCTAACATGGAGAGAGACGAGAAATGATAATTCATTTTTCAGTGTATTCTGTTTAAGGTTGAATTATGAGTCCTTCAATTTGTAGATATACATAAAATTTTAGTCTTGTTTTACGGTGGTTTGGGCCACAACAATATATCAGAAACTCTTGATTCTGGGTCTTGGCTCTGGAATGATGAAGTACAAGACATTCAAATGTTATCTAGATTTTATAGGAAATGACTCTTATCTTTTCAACCTCAAAAAAAGGGGAAAAAGAGAACACAATATAAATGTATTTCAACCTTAAAATTGTTTCTGATGACCACAGTGGATACGACAGTATTCTATAAAACATTTTGCATAATGTTTTATAACATAATAAATATTGCATGTAAGCTCTCTTTCCCTTTCTTGGAGGCTAGCAAAAGTGAGTTTTAATATTAAATAAAGTGTAAAAATTATTCCTTACATGAAATGACTTAGTTCTATCTAAATGCTTTAGATTCAGAAACTGAAAAAGAATAATAATGGATACAAGAAACAAAATGTAAATAAAATACATGTCCACAAAATACAACTGAAACTATGTGAGAGAAAAGTTAGTTAACAAGATGTTGGTAATATCACAAAGGAAAGCTTTTGCTACTATTGTTAGGAGAAATATAGATTATTCAGTAGATGCCGTATGAACAACTGGATAACATCTGAAAAGTAGAGTGGGATCCTACCCTATATCCTTCACCAAAATAAGGTCCAAATGCACAAAATGTTAGTAGGAAAAGTACTGTGAAACAATAAAAATGCTATAAGAAAACATGATGGATTTTAAAATATTATCGCATAATAAAAAAGATTTCTAAACATGAAACAAAACTCAGAAGCCATGAAAGGTAAGAACTGATAGGTTTTATTCTATGAAATAAACAATTCATGGTTACAAATCATAAATTCAAATGCCAAATGCCAAATGGGGAGAAATAATCATAACTCATATCACAGGACTAACATATAAGAAACTTCTATAAATTAGTAAGGTAAAGATTAATACAATAAAAATATCAAAGAAAAGAGATTTTAGAAAAGAAAATATAAATATCTTTTTATATGTGAAAGAATCAAATTATTCATTAAAATAAATGCAAAGTAAAATTAAAGTAAAATACTTCTCACATGATCAGATCAGCAAAGATTTACAAGATTGTTGCCATTTTCTTGGTGAATGTGGAAGAACAGTCACTCTTCCACATTTATCTAAAGTAACACTTAATACCATTTATGAAAGATGATTTGTCAATATCTCTCTGTGTTGAAAGTGCACATGCCCTTTGACCCAGCAACTCCTCTTCTAGGGATCTTTCTTAGAACCACCTCCTGCTTAGAACTGGCGGCCATGATGCCTCTCTTGAGGGAAAGGCTGTGAGTGGGCCCAGCCCATGGGCGGCAAAATGTGGAGTCTTCACTGCTTCCCCTTTAGTGCCATTTGCTTTTTAAATTTGTTTTTCCTTAATGTTCATGTAATTATTATTTAAAGGAAGACATTAATACAAAAAGAAAAGAAGAAAATGTTCTGCCTGACCTTGTCAACCATACCTGGGCATTAACTCTTAAAATTCTTGCAGTTTGCAGAGAGGAAGAGGAAGTAAGAATGCACAAGAGATGCAGGAGTGCATCACGGCCAGCCTTGAGTCAGAACTTGGACAGATTCATTAGTTGAACCATTGGCTAAATGGCCCTTATTCATTTTGGGGGGCAAAACCCACTAGGAATGAGTGTATAGAGGCCTGTAGAAGCAAAATGATTTCTTTAACTTGGTGAGGGCCTCAATGCCCCAATCCCACCTTGCACCCTGTGTCTGCTCGACCTTACTGTCGTCTTCACTTGTAACTCTATGTCTTAGTGCTGAAGTTTATTAAAGTAGAGCTTGCAGCTCTTTTCATAGCATCTGGTCGCACACTCCTGGGCCTGACTTATTCTCACCTCTACCACACGGTGGCCAGATCCTGAGGGCAGGGTCCTCTGATGAAAGCTGTTGTACTAACTTTATAGCTAACAGCAGTCAGGGTGAAGGGACAGAGTTTCCTAGGACTAAACAAAAAATGTGTCTTCCTTTCTTGGTTGGTTTCCCTAAATGGCCTTGGATAGAATTGTTCCTACATTCCACCCTCACTTCTCAGACAGATGTGCAGGAATGTTTGTTTGTTTGATACCATGAATAAATGTGGACACCACTCTAAGAATCCATAAAGACACCATGCTGGGAGAATTGGATGAAAGACAGAAACATTTAGTTTTTGGTAGAAAATCTGGATTTTTTTCTAAGCTTCTGGTATTATTATTGGAAATCTTTGTTATATACCTCTGGTTCACCAATGCCTGCCTTCTGGCATTCTAGGTCTTCATAGGCTTGGACCAGGGCTGTTTCCTGCCTTTGCACTGAGGGAGATGAGTTTTTCTCGTGCTGTGCTCCCAGTGGGTAACCGCAGCTTTATTATCCCCCCAGTGGGTAACTGCAGCTTTATTATCCCGTTATGACAACCGAGATCTCTCAGCTAGCACCGATTCTCATGAGATTCAAGTAAAGGAGAAGGGACCAAAAGAGTCAGAAGTATTTAGATTGCAAATGAGAAAATCAACTCAAACTGGTTAAAGCATAAAAGGAAACCTATTGGCTTACACAGATGAAATGTCCCGGGATACAGTTACCTAAAGACACAAGGAAAGTCACTGTCAAAATCTTGCTCCTTTCTCTAAGGTCTGTTTTCCTTGAGGTGGCTTACATACAAGCAGGTCTTCCCATTTGCAGGAAAAAGTGAATCCCAATTGCTCCAGCCTTACCTTTTATCACCTTGGCAGCCTACAATGGAAGAACGTACCTCTTTCCCCAATACAATTCCTAGGTTCCAGGTCCATTGATGCAGGACCTGCATGTGACCCCACCCTTGACAGAGTTACTATGGCTGGGTGAATGGGGAGAACTCACTGGCGAGACTCAGCCTCGAATCCAGCTCCTGACATATAGGCTGGGCTGACCATTCCAAGCCATAGGACTGAGAGGGACCAGGTTGATACAATACCTTTTTCAATTTTATTCTTCATTTCACCTTCAGTGAATCCATTTCTTTTTCCAACCAGGCGAGATTCTCTTTGTTCAGATTCTGGGCACATAGTGCTTTCTGTTTTTAACCTCATAAAAGACTTATGAAAACTGGAAAGTATTTATTTTACCAATGCTTGGCACATAGTGGGTTACATAAATTCCCAATATTAAACTACTTTTTGTGTCATCCCATGCCATGCTAAAAATGGAGCCTCAATTGGCACAACCATTAAAAGAGACTAGGATAACCAGAATACCGTCAACATTTTAACACATAATTTTTTTTTACTAAATTATTAAATATATGTATTTGCTCTTTGCACTTTTCATTTTCTTCAGAAAATAATTAATGCAAAATATCTTAAATTATGAAAATTATTCAGGATTGATGCAGCAACTTAGGTGCGCAAATGGATGATATCGTTTAAAGTAACGTAAGTGCTACACTTTAACGTGCAGAAATCCTTGCATTATCTGTATTTAAACAAGATGGAATAACAACGGATGAAAACATGCCAGCTGACTGCTTTATTTAATTAAACCATGAGTATAAGTCAGCCACCCACCACTACCTTTTCTATTCTTGCATAGTCATTATACAATGAGAGACCATTGCATTTCCCCAACACAAAGTGGTCAGTAATGTTATGTGGGGAAAAAGAAAAAAAACCTGATAAGTCAAGGCATTAAAGTTAAGGGGGCGGGGAGATCTACAGAAACCACTTAAGCACACTCATTATTATGGCTATTGCTACCTCAGGCCACTGGAGACTTTATAATTTAGTCAGCATTATGCAGTTTGAAGTGTTTCATGTTCTGCATGGGAGCAGGCTGCAATTCAAATATCGGTGGCCATGAAAAATATGCACATACGTTTAGTAGGAAAATCTCCAAGGGGACAACAGAGGAGATGGGCATATGTCGTCGCTGTGTGATGGAGAGTTTCTGTGAATTAATCATCTGGACATAGTTTAGCACCATTTTTCATTTTGCCAGAAACATCTCCCCTTCATTTGTTGGAGAAGCTTATTATACATGCACATCCTGGAAAGATAATAAGGCCATGGCCTCTGATGCTTAAATGCAACAGGGTTGGTTGGGTTGTGTTCAGACACAGACAACGTTCCCATTGATGCTGCCATTCTGATAGCAAGAGTAATTGCTTATTTTATCTAGTTTAGGGAATTGTGACTCTTTCTACCCACTACTTTATTACATCAATTACTGCAAACCATTGTCTTGTATAATTTATGGGGATGAATTCAATTTCATTGAGATCATCTTTTAAATGGGAGACATCCTTTGTTCATATGCTTCCAAATATTAAAATGTTTATTGCATTTTCTAGGAACGCTTCATTTTCTGTGTGGATTTAGACATCTGGCTAGACATGTAACCTGTGTGATTTGTTTGTATAATTCAAGGGTTGGAGTGGGGGTGTTCTGCCTCCCAGATAAGGTATTGCAGAGTGAAATACCTAATCTTTAAAGTGCAGTTAACATAAATGGCAATTTTTAGAAGTGGATTCCTAATGCCTTTAAAGCAGAGGGTGAATGTGCCTGTCAGAATTCTGGCCTGCAGTTATGCCATTTGGTGGTTGTTTTGCTTTAGAAGTACTGAAATGTACTGCTATGGTTAGCAGTATAAGTAGAAACCAGAGCAATTGCTTTTGACACTTAAAAAGGATTGTATTGACAGTTGGAAACACGTTGGGGATTTGAGAAGAGTACTTTTCCATCTGTAATACTTGGTGTGATCAAAGATCACACAGCAGCCTCAGATTAGTGGAAATGAGGCTGCAGCGAAGGTTTGCCACTCCACATGGAAGGAGGGCTTGGTTTTTGATTCACACTAATCCCCATCACGATCTAAGTGGAATTTACGGTAATGGGGATATACTTCTCAGGGCTCCAGCCAACGTATATTTAAAGAGTCCTAAAGTAGATAATAATATAGTGAGATTTAAAATTTCCTTTTAAAGTTAAATCTTACTTTCCTACTTTCCATTTATATATTGGTTTAATGTTTCTAGCATATTATATTTAAGTCTCTGCATTTCCTATATGCATTTACAAATATGTGCATTATAGGTGGTGATATTTTAGATAACAGGGGTCACTGCTTTAATTCTCACTGAATCATAGCTAACAAAGTGATGTAGGAAATCATCAGGCTGCGGGTACAACTGAACAATCAGAGATTTGGGTCTCAGAAGACCTGGTATAATTTATTATTCCTTCTCTCTCTCTCTCCCTTCTCCTTCCTCTCCGTTTCTCCCTCTCTCCTTCCCTCTTTCCCTTCCTCCCTCCCTCTATCTTTTCTTTTCTTCCTTCCTCCCTTTTGACTACAAATTTTATATATGTACATACACATATTTTTAAAATAAAATGCCAACTATGTGTACTCTACCTTCTCTATGACCTTGGGTTATCTGATGCTTTATTTCTATCTCTGTTAAAGGAGGAAAATAATCATATTTCACTCACAATATTTAAGTAAGAATCAAAGACTCTAGATAACTGAAACCACTAAATAAATTTGCTTCGCGAAGATCACAGGAAAAACAGAAACTACAAGGAGAAGTGGAACAAGCTGGACCTCCACTATGGACACGGGGAAAGGTGGCTATCCAGAAGTCAAGGGAAAAGAGATCTTTCTTTATAAAATAAAAGAAATGCCTGAACCACCAAACTGGATCACAAGCTTGATCCAAGGATGGTACCTGACCCCGCATAAGGAACTCTCAGGAAAGGAACACTTCAATAAGGGTGATAAGGAAACCGTGTAGTTTTAAGGGAGGCCTGAGCCCTAACTCATCAGTTTGCTTCTAAGTGTTCTCTCAGCCCATCACCAACTCAGCTTCTGACCTAATCAACCCCCCACCCTGTGAGCCCAGCTCCTACTTTCAACCCCAACCCCAGATTGAAACCTTATCACCTACTTAGGTAACACCTCTATCTCCAAACACCCTACATCCGATTCCAGTCTAACCTCATCATCAAACATTACCCATATTCAAACTCCACATCTTTTTCTTTCAAAGAAATGCATTCAAAACCATATATACACATACATCTTTGCTTTTACTGTAAATAAGGCAACCGTAAAACCAAATGCCTTTACATTATAAAGTAACCTTTCTCAGGATTCCGATTTTCTAAAAAACAAATATTGTTAAAGTTTCTGAAGTACTTTTAATATAAAACAAGCACAAATAGAACTAAATGCTTTGATTTAATAAAATATTAAAGTATTATGTTTTTTAAAAGGCTGAAAATTCCACACAATATCCTTTTTTCTAAAACCCTTTTTCTAAAACATCCTTTTTAAAAAAGGTGAGTGGTACCTGACCCAGTAAATCTTAATCTGTCTCCACCAAGGGATTCACAATGAGTAGCAGGGCCTCTGTAGGGGCAGGTGGCTTCAGAGGGCAGGACAATACTCCCAGGCAGGACTTTCCAAGGGAAGCCCTGATCCTATATGCCATGCTCCAGAAATGTGGTCTCCTCCTGGGCATCTTTCAATTGGAATTTAACAGCGGAGCTGGAGATTTTGGAGATAGTGGCAAAGCCCTACTTTCCCTCTGGCTATTGTTCTCCAACTTGTTGGCAAGAAATGCCCAGAAAAAGCCTTCCGTTGATGTTTGGAATTGTCATTACAAAACATCACGTCAAGAACATCTCCAAACACGCACATGTACACATGCACACATAAATGCACACACACGTATACACACATGCATACATGCATAAACATACATACACACGTACACACATACACTGCAAACTTCACATCAGTGTGTTTCTGTCGCTAGAAATTATCGTGAAGCAATTTGTAAGCAGAATAGAAAAGAGATCCATGCTTGCCCAGTTAAAGCCCCTTTCTTCTGGATAATGTACCGTATTTGAGAAATTCCTCTTCCATCAAGGGAATGAAATTATTTTTAAGGTGTTAAAGACAGTATTAAAAATAATATCTTCCAACTGTGGTAAAATTTTGGAAGTAAGTGTGGTTTTTTTCCATTATTTAAAAATTCTAGTTAGCAATTTTTTTTGTGAATTTTAGTTTTGTGATGGTCTCAGTTTAAAATTACTGTCATAACAATAAAAAAAGAAGGAAGGTAGGTAAGAAGGAAGGAGGGAGGGAGGAGGAAAGAGTGGGAGGGAGTGTGGAGGGAAGGCTGTTTTCCTGGAAGAGGAGATTGGCAGACTGTGCACAGTGAGTTTAGAGAAATGAGAATTTGGTTTGAGATGCAACTTGATATGCATGCTTTCGTGGATACAGTAAGTGAGCTGGTGTCCACAGAACTTTGTCTGGTGTTAACTTTCTGGGTAGCTAGGTAACAGAAAGCAGCAGAGTATTGCTTGGGGGTTCAAAAGTGAGATTTGAAGCCAGAGGACTGAATTCACATCCTAACTCTGATGCTATTTGTGTTGTCATGGGCAAATATATTCACCTCCTCCTGCTATAATTTTCTCAAATATAAAATAAGAGTGATGCTAATTTATAAAACAAACAAGAAAATAAGCAATAACTTTAAAGGATATTTGCTGCCAACTTTCCCCATCCCATTTAATTTTCAGTATCCACAACGGTTGGCCATTTAATTTCAAATCTCTACACAGCTGTTGGTAAAGTGAGATTTCCACCATCTCTCAAAACATACAACCTTGGGAGGCCGAGGCAGGTGGATCACGAGGTCAGGAGATCGAGACCATCCTGGCTAACACAGTGAGACCCCATCTCTACTAAAAATACAAAAAAAAAAAAAAAAATTAGCTGGGCGTGGTGATGGGCGCCTGTAGTCCCAGCTACGGAAGGCTGAGGCAGGAGAATGGCGTGAACCCAGGCGGTGGAGCTTGCAGTGAGCCGAGATCGCACCGCTGCACTCCAGCCTGGGCGAGAGAGGGAGATTCTGTCACACACACACACAAAACAAACAAACAAACAACATACAACCACATCCCCTCTTCAGTGAATTTCAATGCAGAGACTGAACTACTGCTAACCTCAGCAAACATAATCCCTCTGTGTTTGTTGTTATGGCAAATCACCATAAATATGCAGCAGTCTTCAGGAGTAGCAATGCCCAATACATTTGGGTGAGCTGATTTTTTTCAACAAAATGGTTTTCAGATGTTTCATAGTAGAGAATGGTAGCTTGTTGGAAATAGTTTCAGAAATCACAGAACTGAGAGCAGTCATATTCCCATAATCCTTACACCATGGGGACCTGGGGGCAATACCTTCCCTTCAAAAGTTCAAGTACATGAAAGTAGCAGAGATCTTAAGCTATGGGAGTCATGCATGGGATGTATGCTCTATGTGCATAATGATGGTTTTGGATGGCATTTTAATTTTTGCACATGCAGCAGTCGAAGTTGTTTGGCAAACCAAATGTGATCTAAAACAGTGGAGGAGGACGAGGAGCCATGTGATGCATCAGAGTAATTCTCTGCCAGGTTAGAGCCGCCCACCATGTGAATTCAAGATGGGCTGCCTTAATTGCATGCTGAACACCGCTCAGCACTGGCTGACCAAGCTTATTTTAATAACATTAAATATGCATGGAATCTGTGACCACCAGAGAAAGTTAATTAGGTGACTTGTGGGAGTGCTAAAAAAAAAATACAATTACATGACAGAGGTAAGGAAATGCTACCATTAAGAATTTGGTAACTGCAGCCCACACCTTATTGTCTGCTGCAGAAAGACTTTGCTAAGGATATAGAGCCCCCATTGATGGGAGTATACAGAATTAGCTCATTATTTAAAGATTACAAGGTGCTTTGGTACAATTAAAATTTATTCATTCAGTCCATTTATTCTCAAAAGAGGAGACTGAATTGTTCCCAGGGAATATTTTTCTAACACAAGACATTGCAGCAGTTTGAGAGTGAAGACTCTATTCAAGTCAGAACCATTAAAAATTAAATTTAAAGTACAGACATCTTGTAGCGTTGTCAAGAAAGGGAATGTGGGTGCTAAGAACATCTCAGAGTCACTAATTCTGGCATCTCCTTCAAGTTCCTTCCTCCCATGTTTCCAGTCTAACACTGGGTCTCCTTGCTCAACAAGTCGGATGCTGAGAGACTGCCAGCACAGTCTCCAACATATCCTGTGATTCACAAGACCATCTGAGAACATGGAGGAGAAGGAAATGCAGCTCCCAGGTGTGGCTGTCAGAACCATGGGATCTCAAGGCACTGAACATTCTTTCCTTCAGAAGCCAAGGAGCTACCCAGTGTGTCTCAGGACTCTAATATGACAATTAACTCACATAGGATAAGATCTCTTGGTTGGCCTTAGAGTCCTAACAACAAGCCCACAATTGTGTTGCATAATGTTTACAGTGATAGAGGGCCCAGCAGTTCACAGCAGCTGCAGTTAGGGACTGGTGATTTTACACTACCCTGAGCATATTCCAAGATCATAACTTGGGACTGTAGAGTTGGCACCACTTACTAGTGAAGGCAGGCCAGATTCACAGTGATAGCATTGGTATAAGATGCTGGGTAGACCCTTGGTGCACTCTAATTCCTAGATGGCCATTCAGCCTTGGTGCAGTTCTTAGATGTCTCTAAGAGCACACAGGCAATTGCTGGACTGGGGCAAAGGCTCAGCAGGTCATGGGACTCGGGTTTTCTTTACAGAAGGAGATTCAGTTGGGCAATATTGCGGTTTTTGAGTTTTAAAGGAGAATTCTCAGTTGTTGTAGAGAAAATGGGGATGCTTCACTTCTTGGGGTGGCAGTGCTCCACAATCTTACCATGCTATGATGGACATTATCGTGATATGATTAGCATTACCATAGTATGATTGGCATTATGACAACACTGAAAACATAACAGCATTTCTCAGGGCTAATGGCTTTGGGTATGAAGAAAAATTCTGAATTGTATTTTGCTTTCTCTCACAAAAATTCAGGATGGCACCAGCACCCACTGCTTTTCTTCTGTAATTGTTTTGGTACAGACAAGAGACCAGGGCTCTAGATCAAGGTAGCCCTTGGATGGAGGAGATGTCGGAGCAAAGACCATGTGATAACTGTAATAAGGATTCTCCTTTCATATATCCCCATGTGGTGAAATGCATTCTAGTACTCGCTGGCTATGTTTTGTCATCGTATATGTACATTAATTTTCTGAGCTCATCAATAAACTATAATCACACAGAAATGAAGATATGCAACAGATTAGTCCATTGCCCTAAAACTATATGCTCCCAATGTAAACAATAATTCAAAGGGAATTATAGGTTTATACTTTTTATAATAATTTTTGTATAATAATATTTTAATAAATTATCCTGAATTTTATAATTGCCAATTTTGAAATTTAGTTCTTGTACTGGTTTGTAAAATTTATATTTTGATAGGAGGACTTTACAAACACTATCTTTGCTATGTTTCAGAGCTTAGAAGCAAGGTTGGTATTACAGATTTTGCAGATGCCCCTATTTTCGAACAAAAGTAAGTTCCATTCCACCATCTATCAGGGGATGGTTGTGGTGTATTTTGACAAATTTGATATGTTTTGTTGTGGAAAATGTGAATGTAAACTCACCCAGAGGACTGTGGCTTAATATTCTCTGAGCCAGGATGGGATGGAGACAGGGGGCAGCTAATATTCTGCCGAGCCCAACCAGTAGGCAGTGCCACCAGCAACAATGATAAAACATGAGGTTTGATGGGACCTGGTGCCTGGTGGGATTGAATGCATCTCTGGCAAACGGCCCTCCATACTAATGAAGTTAAATGCTTTAAACAAAAGTCTTTGGAGGACTTTGGAGATGAAATTCACTCCCACTTTTATCATGAGTGAGAGGGAGAGCAGTCCTGGTTTCGTAAAAAGCTCAGCATTATTCAGCACAAGTTTGGCTGAGGGTGAGAGAAAATTTTCCAAAACTTGTAGAAACCTAGAGCCCACTTATTCTTCCACACTGCTGGAAGCCCGGTGCGGGTATCAAACTTCCAGGCAAGTGCTGTGGCTCCATTTTTCCACACTTTCCTTTCCTGTGCTCTCCCCACGGAGCAGGCTTTGGCCCTGGGCTGATTTTCGTGTGGATACAGGATGTCTGCCGCTGTGTTTGGACTCATCTCTGCACAGCTTGTGATCCAGAGGAAGGGAAAAGAGGTCTCCACCCCAGTCACCTCTTGCGAGATTCCCCAGTTGGGAGCTCCAGGCTCAGGCTTACCCTTGACACTGTGACTAGGAACATGGAATATGGTGACTGGCTTAAACTAGCTGGCTAGCTCTTGTGGGTCTTTTATAGGAAGGATAAAGAAATTTAGATGGGAATGCAAAATATTTACCACTGACCCTGAGAAGGGGCCAATGGACTGAATTGTTGAAAGCAATGAAGAGCAATTACGATAGCAGTAATAACATTAAAAGTAAGAAAAACACTTTCAGAAAGTCTCAGAAATGGGCAATATCAGACCTTGCATTGGAGACCCAATTTAATTGGTTCAGACTGTGGAACAATTTTTGTCAAAGGACATTGTAGAAATCAACCGGCAAACACTCAGCAATTAGTGGAGGCGGATAGATTAGTGTAATGCCAACAAAAGCAGACAATCCACAAGCTTAGTGATGAGATCATGGAAACAGCCAGGCCAAAGAGTTCCACTAAAACCACTAATGTTTTGGGGGAAAAGGAAAACTCCACATATGACTACGGATGCAGGATCTGAGGAGAAACATCATGCGCAGCACACTGGGGGGAGAACCGAATTTCCTGAATGGTCCAACTAGCCACCAGACAAATGAATAAGAAGAAAGAAAACAACAAGCCCCTGGGAGTTATCGTTACCCAGACTTACTACAATAGATTATACAAGATGTCCAGTTTTCAACCACAAATCCTAAGATATGCAAAGAAACAGTAAAAGGTGACCTAATGCACTGTAGAAAAGTGAGACAGCAGAAACATTTGAGAGGGCCCAAACATTGGACTTAGCAGACAAAAACTTTGATGAACCTTTCTAAATATATTCCACGAACTAAAGAAAATCATGTTTAAATAATTAAAGAAAGGTATGTTGACAATGTCTTATTAAATAAATTGTATCGTTATTAAAAAGAACATAATGGAAATTCTAATTTAGCATTATAAGTGAAATAAAAATTAACTAGATAGGTGCAACAGTAGATCTGAGCTGACAGAACAATCCGCAAGCTTGAAGATACATTGATAAAGATGATGCAGTGTGAAGAATGGAGAGGTGAAAGAACGAAGATTAATGAGCACAGACTCAAGAGAAATGTGGGACGTTAAGTACACCACAGATACATAATGGGAGAGTACCAGAAGGAGAGGAGATGGAGAAAAGAACAGAAAAAGAATTTCCAAGAAATTGGCTAAAAACTCCCCAAAATTTGGCTAAAACAGAAATGCAAAGAAACAAACACGGGCACATCCAAAAAGTTCATCAGCCTCTAAGTAGAATAAACAAAAAGAAATCCACAATCAGATCCGTAAGTGTCAAAACATTTAAAGGAAAAGGCAAAGATAAAATCTTCAAAGAAGAAAAAGAAAACTAACTCATCACAATTAGGAGAACCTCAAAGAATTAGCAACCAGTTTGTCATCAGAAACGGTGGAAACGGGTCAGTAGAATGATATCAAAAGAAAAATCTATCAGTCAAGAATTTTGTATCTAGAAAAAAACTATCTTTCAAAAAATAAACACAAAATAAAAGCAAACCCAGATACACAAAACAAAGCTGATTTTTTGCTGTTTAAAAAAATCTGCTATATTAGTTTCTACAAGCTGCCGTAACAAATGACGAAAAACTAGTTGGCTTAAAACAAAAGGAATTTGTGGTCTCACCTTTCAGGAGGATAGAAACCTAAAATTAAGGTGTCAGTGTGGCTGTGCTCCTAGTGAAGGGGTCTAGGGAAGAATCCTTCCTTGTCTCTCTCCGCTTCTGGTGGCCCCAGGTGTTCCTTGATGTATGACAGAACAACTACATTCTCTGCCTCCATCTTTGCGTGACTTTTTTTTTCTTTTTGGTCTTTTTCGTGTCTCCAAATCTCCCTCTCCTTATAAGGATCCTAGCCCTTTTGAAAAGCCTCAGTATATTTATAAGGCACTGAAATCATACAAATCATGTTCTCTGACTATAAGAAAATTAAAAATAAGTAACAGAAGCAAATTTGAGAAATTCCCAAATGTGTGGTAATTAAATAAAAATGAATGAGAGATAAATCACAAGAAAATTAGAAAATGCCATGAATAAAATGAAAACAACATTCAAAGTGTATGAGTTGCCGATCAAAAAAATTGCTTAGGTAGAAATCTGTAGCTATCATCACCCATATTAAAAAAGGAAGCTGATGTCATCTCACTAGCCTAAGCATCCACCTTAGACAACGTAAAAGAAGCGAGAAAACTAAATCTCAAGCAAGAAGAAAGAAGAGGAAAGTGAAGACTGGAGTGGAGCAAATGAAATAGAGACTAGAGAAATAATAGCGCAAATGGATAAAACTTAGAACAGGCTTTTTGTAAAGGTTAATAAAATCGACAAACTTTCAAAAGACTAACCAAGAAAACAAGAGGGGAGACCTCAAATTACTAAAAAACGTGAATGAAAACAGGAGCAACACTACTGTCTTCACAGAAATAAAAACGTCTTAGGAGAGAATGCTATGAACAGCTAAATGATAATGAATTAGATGTATTAAATGAAATGGACAGGTTCCTAGGAAGAAACTAACTACTGAAACAGACTCAAGAAGAAATAGAAAATTTGATAGACAAGAAGAATATGAACTTGTAATTTAAAACTTCTTACAAAGAAAAGCCCCAGCTCAGATGACTTCATTGAAGAAATTTACACAAGGTTAAAAGAATTGCCACACACACACACACACACACACACACACACACACACACACACACAAGATATGTGAGGTGATGCAAATGTTAAATAGCTTGATTTAGCCATTCCACAATATATACATACATGAAAACATGTCGCATACCATACATATTTGTATATAAATATATATATACTTTTTACTTTTCAATTAAAAATAAAGACTAGCTTGTAAAAGAAATAAAACTAAGAATTAATACCAATCCTCCACAAATGGTTCCAAAAAATTAAAGAGAAGATAATATACAGAGACTGATTCTAGAAATCAGTAATATCTTAGTACCAAAACCAGGCAGATAAATAAAAAAGAATGATATCTTTTATGAATATATAAAAAATCTTCAACAAAATAACAGCAATTTAAAGTCAGCAACATATAAAAAGGATTATACATGATAACCAAGCAGGATTAATCCTGGAAGTCAAAGGTGGTTTATCATGCACACAAAAACAACCTATGCAATAAACTATATTATTAGAATAAAGGTAAAAAAAAAAAAAAAACCGCAAGATTACCTTAAAAATGCAGAAAAACATTTGACAGAATCCAATATTCTTTTAGAGTAAAAGCAATAAGAAATATAAAAATAGAAACTCAACTTGATAAAAGGCATCTACAAATTTTCCATAGCTATCAGAATATATAATGTTGAAAGACTGATTTTTTTCTCCCTAAAATACTCTTTTTTCCAGATTTTTATGTTGGCAAAATACACATAACACAACATTTGACATCTTGACTATTTTAAACGTTATTTTAAATACATTCACAATGTTGTGTAACCATCAATGCCATCCATTTCCGTATGTCTTTTTGTTTTGTAAAACCAAAGCTCTATATTCACGAAACAATAGATCCCCTCTCTTTAGCCCTTAGCAATCACCATTATACATTTTGTCTCTATGATTTTGACTACTTTAGGTATCTCATAGAAGTGAAATCATATAGTACTTGTCTTTTCGTGATTGGTTTACTCCACTTAGCAAAATATCCTTAAGATTCCATGTGTAGCATACTGTAGAATTTTCTTCCTTTTTAAGGCTGAACAATATTCCATTGTATATATGTACCACCTTTAACTAATATATTCATCATCTGTGGTCACTTGCATTACTTCCAGATTTGAGTTATTGTGGATAATACTGTTATGAACATGAATGTACAAGTATTTCTTTAAGACAATGCTTTCAACTCTATTTGGCATATATCCAGAACCAGAATTGCTGCATCATATGGTAATTAATACTTCTAGTGTTTTGAGGAACCACCATACTGTTTTCCACAGTGGCTGTACCATTTTACATTCCCAATGAGAGTGAACAAGGATTCCAATTTCTCCACATCCTCACCACCTCACCAACACTTATTATTTGTGTGTGTGTGAATGTGTGTGTGTTTAGTAGCATCCTAATAAGTGTGAGGTGATATCTCATCATAGTTTTGATTTGCATTTCCATAATGATTAGTGGTGTTAAATGTCTTTTGATGTGCTTAATGGCCATGTGTATATCTTCCGTGGAGAAATGGAGAAATGACTATTCAAGTGTTTTGCCCATTTTTTAATGGAATATTTTTTCCTTTTGTTGTTGAGTTTTAGTTTTATGTATATTCTGGATGTTACTCTATTATCAGGCATACGATTTACAAATTCTATTTCAGTGCTGCCTTTTTATTTTGTTTACATTGTTTTCTGATGTTCAGTTTAAAAGTTCTTGAGATCTAATTTGTCTGTTTTTTCTTTTGTAGCCTGTGTCTTTGGTGTAATACCAAAGAAATCATTGCCAAATCTAGTGTCATGAAGTTTTTGCCCTACGTTTTCCTCAAAGAGTTTTATAGTTTTAAGTCTTATATTTATGTGTTTCATCTATTTTGAGTTAATTGGATATGGTGTTATGTAAGGGTCCAATTTCATTCTTTTGCATCTGGATATATGGTTTTTCCAGCATCATTTATTGGAAATTTTTCTTTTCTCATTTAATGGTCTTGCTAGACTTGTCAAAAATATTTTATAATATATGCAAGAATTTATTTCTAGATTCTCTATTTTATTCCATCAGTATATATGTCTATCTTTATGCCATTATCACACTATTTTGATTACTGTGATTTTAAAATAAGTTTTGAAATCAAGAAGTTTGAATTCTCCAGCTTTTTTTTTTTTTCACTATGTTTTGACTATTCAGGGTCCTTTGAGAACGCATAGATATTTTATGATGGGTGTTTTTGTAACAAACATCACTGGGATTTTGATAACTCCAAGAAATCTAGAACAAAACAAGAACGACCATTGTGTAACTCCTTTTCAATATTGTACTAGGGGTTCCAAGTAGGGCAATTGGGATAAAAATAAATAATAGGCATTTAAATTGAAAAGGAAGAAGCAAAGCTGTCTCAGTTTGGAGATGACATGATCTTGTATACAGAAAATCTTAAAGTATCAAGTGTAATTTCTACACCTAATAAGTAAGATTTTAATAGATGTATGGTTAATATTTTTAAAAATTTGTATTTTATACACTGGCAATAAACAAGCCAACAATGGAAGTAAGGAAAGAATTCCATCTGTAATAGTATCAAAAAGAATAAAATATGTATGAATAAATTTAACAAAAAAAGTGCCAGATGCACACTGAAAATGAAATAGGGGAAATAATAATCTTTTTAACAAATAATGCTGGAACAACTGAATACCCCTTGCAAAAGAATGAGTTTGACCTCTATCTCACAACATACACAAAACTTAACTGAAACTAGGCCACAGACCTAAATATAAAAGCTAAAAATATAAAATATTTGAAACAAAAACAATAGGAAATATTCATGACTTAGGGTTAAGAAATGATTTCTTGGCCAGGCACGGTGGCTTACGCCTGTAATCCCAGCACTTTGGGAGGCTGAGGCAGGTAGATCACGAGGTCAGGAGATCAAGACCATCCTGGCTAACATGGTGAAACTCCATCTCTACTAAAAATACAAAAAAAAAAAAAAAAAATTAGCTGGGCATGGTGGCAGGCACCTGTAGTCCCAGCTACTGGGAAGGCTGAGGCAGGAGAATGGCGTGAACCCAGGAGGCGGAGCTTGCAATGAGCCAAGATCACGCCACTGCACTCCAGCCTGGGCGACAGAGCGAGACTCTGACTCAAAAAAAAAAAAAAAAAAAGATTTCTTAGTTATCTCACCAAAGCATAAGTGATAAATGAACAAACAAACAATCCTTAAACATTTGACTGTATCAAAACAAAAACTTTTCTGCTGCAAATGACATCATCAAACTGAGAAGACAACTCACAAAATGTGAGAAAACATGTTCATATTTCTGAAAGGGGACTTATATAAAGAATGTATAAAGGTATCTTAACACACAACTACAACCAAACGTAACACAATTTAAAAATGGGCAATGATATCAATAGGCATTTGTTCACACAAAATATATAGTCAATAAGCACAAACATGATCAATGTTATTAGTTATTAGGGAAATACAAATAAAAATCACAGCAAAATACAATTTCATTGGATCGTGAAATCCTTAGTACGATGTATATAACAAAAAATATAGACAATAGGCCGGGCGCGGTGGCTCACACCTGTAATCCCAGCACTTTGGGAGGCCAAGGTGGGCGAATCACGAGGTCAGGAGATCGAGACCATCCTGGCTAACACGGTGAAACCCCGTCTCTACTAAAAATACAAAAAAAAATTAGCCGGGCGTGGTGGCGGCACCTGTGGTCCCAGCTACTCGGGAGGCTGAGTCAGGAGAATGGCGGGAACCCGGGAGGTGGAGCTTGCGGTGAGCCGAGATCGCGCCACTGCACTCCAGCCCGGGCAACAGAGAAAAAATACACACAAGAACACATGTTGGTAAGGATATGAAGAAATTTTATTTTATTTTTTTGAGTGGGAGTCTCGCTCTGTCGCCCAGGCTGGAGTGCAGTGGCCTGATCTCGGCTCACTGCAAGCTCCACCTCCCGGGTTTACGCCATTCTCCTGCCTCCGTAGGAGCTGGGACTACAGGCACCGCCACCTCGCCCGGCTAGTTTTTTGTATTTTTTAGTAGAGAAGGGGTTTCACCGTGTTAACCAGGATGGTCTCGATCTCTTGAACTCGTGATCCGCCCGTCTCGGCCTCCCAAAGTGCTGGGATTACAGGCTTGAGCCACCGCGCCCGGCCAATATGAAGAAATTTTAACCTTCAAAATTTCCTTGTGGGGATACAAAATGATGAGGTCACATAATAAAACAGGATGGATGTTCTTCAGAATATTTACCATAGAGTTAGTACGTAATCTAGGAATTTGACTTCTAGGTATTTACCCCACAATACGAAAACGTGTTTACAAAAAACTTGTACTCGAATGTTCATAATGGTATTATTTATAGTATCCAAAAGGTAGAAACAACTCGGTGTCCATCGTTAGTGATTGTACAAAATGTGCTATACACATACAATGGAATATCATTTAGAAAAAGAATGAAGTCTGGAAACACACTGCAGTATGGATGAACCTTGAAAACATAGTATAAGTGAAAGAAGTCAGATCATGGCGATGTTTGCACAATTGTAAATATCCTGAAATACACTGAATGTTACACTTTAATAAGTGATTTATACAGCATGTGAATTATATCTTGATGCAGCTATTAACAAATATATGGGATTTTGGAAGGCATTGACAGACATACTTTATGAATCAGGCCAGTGCAGTCCATTGCTGGGACATCAAAAGCCTGGTCTCTGTCCTATGATGGAGCCCTTTACAGGTATCAGTTAATAGCTTTCCTGCCTAAGCAGCCTTCTGTAACTGTTCTTGGACATTTTTTCACCTTATATCTTCCTGTTGTTCTTAAGCCAATAATGCATCCTCACTAGAACATTTTCAGTGTGAAATGTACCAGGATTTTCCTGGTCTTCTTACATGTCTGTCCTCATGGTGCTGAGGTGAAGTCTATTAACAAATGTGCCCGAAGTGAGATTCACTACCTCCTGACCCTTTTTCTTGAGCTGTGAATCACCTCAACATGGATATATTGTTCATTGACCAGTGGGTGTTCCATTTTGTTTATATGTAAGTTCAGTATATTGGACTGCTGTCCAAAGATGCTGTCCAAAGGAAGATGGCCTGCTGTCCAAAGAAAATTTTGTCTCATTGACTGTCACTTGTAGGATGCTTCTAGACACTGATTCTGTGATTTAATAAAAGTACTACTTGACAACAGGCATGATCTACATCCACCACTACAGCAGGTCACAGCAGAGCGTTGCTCTACCTGTTGGCCCAAAGTAGTGCCCCAATTCATAGCATACCTCTCATCTTTGGTGGTTTCTGATTAAGCCCCTTAAGTGTGTAATCTGTGAATCACCCTTGAGTGTCTAATCTTTGAATATGTGTCCTGATTCAAAAATGCATTTCAGGGAGAGAGATCTGTGCCACAAGATGGATAGGAGATATCCAACATTCCACGTCTCAAGAATTCCAGAACCAATGTAATGAATACATAGACACAGTGTTGGGAAAAAGGCATGTGCTGAGACCTGCTGAGCATTACAATATAAAAGCCATCCTATTGACAGTCTCCATCAGCCTGGAACTATTGAATATCAAAGATTAAACTCAATTATTAAATTTCTCATGTCAGTCCAACCACCTTTTTAAGAATTATTTTATAATTGGTGGGGTTATTTTTCTGCTTTTTAAATATTGAATGGGCTTATACTTATGTTTTTTCTGAGTTTTCACGAGAAAATCCTGTTGTGCTTTTTCTCATCAACATGATTCCACTTTCACAGTGTCTGGTGACCTCTCACACTACGTATCTCTCACATTGCCATTAAATATGATTTATGTAATAATTTACATAATTACATAAGTAACTTATATAATTGTTTACCTCACTTTACAAATAACTCTTCTGACATAAAACCATATCTAGAATCTTTCACTCAGCTAGGTTTCTGAGGTTTCTGCCGCACATCATCTTCAGAACGTCTAAGAATTCACCATGGTGACATATTCCTAAACAGATTTCCCTGTTGCAGACAGAGTTGTAATAACTGCTGATGAAATCCTGAAGAATGTTGATGTATTGAAATGTATTTTGAGAACCACATTTTAGATTTCAAATTTTATTGAAGATCATTTCAAACTCTGTTTTGACCATAAAATTGGTGACAAGATGATGGATGCTGTACCCTTATGAAAGTTTCTTCATAGGCTTTTTAGAAATCCCCTCCTCCTCTCAGGATGTCTTGAACTTTTGTTGCTCTCAGTCTTATGCAAACTGTGATTTAAGAGTCTGAGCAACTTCATAACAAGTCTTGGGCTAGGAAAATTTTGAATGTGAATCAATATCTATTAAAATAAAAATTTGTTCCCCTTGCATTTGTGTCTCGGTGAGGCACTCCAGCTCTGTCTGCCCCTGTAGCTCACATCTGTCAGGGTTTAGGGGAACTGAACTAGTTTGAGGGGACCATAAACTCTTTCCACATTCAATATTTAGTTACTTGTCTCTGCTCACCACATCCTTTCCCCTTCAAGCTTCACTAGCCCAGCAAGGCACCCTCACAACTGCCAGGCATTCCCATGGAACCATTAATCTCCTCTGAGAAGCTCTGCATGTCTTTGAAGTCTTGAAGCTAATCAAGGTTTAGAGAGAGAAAACAACAATAAAATGTGTGCCACAAGTTATAAATTCTGATTTTATCTGCTGCCACCCTGGCCTCCTTGCTGTTTCTTTAAAGTGCCCATCGTTCCGGCTGCCTTGGTGTTTACATTTCTTTGTATATGTAATATTTTTTTCTCAGATAACTTTAAATTGACAATTTTGCTTAAATGCCACATTATTAAAGTCTCTACCCTCATTCTTGTGTAAATGAACATAAAGAAATTATGTGGCTTAAATTTGGTATTGTGGAAACTTGGCACCTGATGGCTCCATTGCACTTTGCTGAGCTGTTGCAAAGAGAGTCCCGCCACAGTTGGAGGTGCAGGTACATGTGCTTCAGTTGAATGACTGATTGATAGCTGTCCTTTCTCCAGAAAGACGGTGTGGGCCCTTTTTGTGTGTATTCCTGAACCAGGGCTATGCCGTGTTCAGACTTTTTTGCACATACTTACAGAATGTGACTACTTACCAGATAGAAAGTCAGTAGAGAGAAAGGGCTGCTACCTATTTCAACAGAGCTTTTAAGTATACACATATATAGTGAGATTGAGAAGATGAAGATAAAGACTAGCAGGTTAACCATATAGCAACACTCCCCGCCCCTCCCAGCATACCTGGGATTTCCCCCTAAGGAGCAATGATGAAGGCTCAGTCCTGTGTTTTCTAAGATGTCCCCCCAGGCCAAGGCATTGGCATTAGATCCATCTGACATCAAAGGACTCTATCAGGGCCCCAGCCAACAGGCAGCAAAGCAGGGTCTGCACTAGGGGGAAGACATGTTCAAGAGTGCTTTCATTCCTCACCAAACAAAAGCTTTCCTTAGAGGTAATCAAATTGCCTACATTGAAGCTTAACATCCAGCCACTCCTTTAGTTATTTATTCATTCATTCATTCATTCATTCAGCTTACATTTCTGCTAGTCAGTTATGGGCTGAGCATTTTGCTTGGGGCAGGAAACACAAGCTGGATGACACACACCAGTCTTGTTCTCAAGAAGCCTGCCGCACACTGGGAGGAGAGTCCACAATTACACAGGTAATTTTACAATGGTAGCTACAGTAAGAGCTACAGAAGAATATGCAGCTACAACGTATTGTTAAATGGTTTAACAATACACCTCAGGGAGACTGGAGGCTCAGGACAACCCACGGGAGAAAATGCCACTTACAAAAAGACATGGAGGCTGTGCAAGACCTGCCTTGGTTTTTGATTACAACTCGGTCTTGGCACCTTATTTTAAAAATCTGTTTCACCTGCCATGCACACTTGGACCCCTGCCTGGGTGGTCACATGGGAGCACTATCAAATCCCCACATCATCCAAGGCTTCTCTGAAGGCTGTGAGACTACCAGCTTCACTGTGTACGTGTCATTGTACAACCGACCTTGTTCCCGATGTCCTGAGTCACTCCTGCTCCCTGCCGAGGACAGAGTGGCATCATGACCAGAAGCTGGTGTCAAAAACACCTTTGGGACTCTTGAGTTGCTTAAATATATTTAGTCAGAAACATGACACATTGTAGTTTTAGGCACATATTATTAACTCCTCAAATTAAAGTATTTAATTTAGTTGATGTGTTGAGTTTATCTTCAATTGGAAAATAAAGTATTTTCTAATACTTTATGAGAAATAAAATGTTTTCTAATACTTTATTAGAAATAAAATGTTTTCTAATACTTTATTAGAAATGAAATGTTTTCTAATACTTTATTAGAAATAAGGTATTTTTAATACTTAATTAGAAATAAGGTATTTTTAATACTTTATTAGAAATAAGGTATTTTCTAATACTTTATTAGAAATAAGATATTTTCTAATACTTTATTAGAAATAAAGTATTTTCTAATTGAGGATAAACTCATCAATTAAATGCTTTAATTTTGAAGTTAATTGTATTTCCCTAAAAACACAATGTGTCATGATTCTGACTAAATACATTTAAGCAACTCAAGCATCCCTAAAGTGTTTTTAACACTTACCAGCTTCTCACATCAGTCAGAAAGGCTATTACTAAAAAGTCAAAAAAAAAAAAAAAAAAAAAAAAGGTGCTGGAGAGTTTGTGAAAGAAAAGGAACGCTTATGTTTATGGGAGGGTAAATTAGTTCAACCATTGTGGAAGACAGTGTGGCAATTCCTAAAAGGCCTAAAGACAGAAATACCATTTAACCCAGCAATCACATTACTGGATATAAACCCAAAGGAATATAAATCTTTCTATTATAAAGACACATGCATGCATGCGTATGTTCGTTGCAGCACTATGGACAATGTCAAAGACATGGAATCTTACCTAAATGCCCATCGATGATAGACTTAATAAAGAAAATGTGGTACATATACACTGTGGAATACTATGCAGCTATGAAAAAGAATGATACCTTGTCTTTGTGGGAACATAGATGGAGCTGGAGGCCATTATCCTTAGCAAACTAATGCAGGAAGAGAAAACCAAATACCACATATCCTCACTTCTAAATGGGTGCTAAATGATAAGAACATATGGACACATGCAGGGGAACAACACACTTGGGTCTGTTGAAGGGTACAGGGTGTTGAAGGGTGAAGGAAGAGAACCAGAAAAAATAAGTAATAAGTAGTAGGCTTAATACTTGGGTGATAAAATAATCTATACAGTGAACCCCTGTGCCACATACTTACTTATGTAACGAACCTGCACATGTACCCCTGAACTTTAAAAGTTAAAGAAAATACTTTCCACGTAGTGAGGAGAGTGGTGAATGAGATTAAAAAAAGCAATGTTTCAAGTTAAAGAACAGATTTTTCAACAAATGCCACTTATTTTATAAGTAAACCATAGGTGGGAACTGAACAATGAGATCACTTGGACTCAGGAAGGGGAACATCACACACCGGGGCCTATCATGGGGGGGTGGGGGTGAGGAGGGATTGCACTGGGAGTTATACCTGATGTAAATGACGAGTTGATGGGTGCTGACAAGTTGATGGGTGCAGCACACCAACATGGTACAAGTATACATATGTAACAAACCCGCACGTTATGCACATGTACCCTAGAACTTAAAGTATAATAATAATAATAATAATAACAAAAAGCCTTCCCTCAACTCAAAAAAAAATAAAATAAAAGTGTTACTCCAGTGAACATCTCAATGATAACAGAGGAGACAGCCATATTGCTGGTATGGATAAAGTTTGAGGGGTCTGGATAGAAGGCAAATCAGCCACAACATTCTCTTAAGCCACAACCTAATCCAAAATTATCTCACCAATTCTATGAAGGCTAAGAGAAGTGAGGAAGTTGCAGAAGAAAAGTTTGATGCTAGCAGAGGTTGGTTTATGAGATTTAAGAGAAGAAACTGTCTCCATAACAGAAAAGTGCAAGATGAAGCAGCAAGTGCTGATGTAGAAGCTGCAGCAAGTTATCCAGAAGATCTGGTCAAGAGAATGTATGAAGGTAGCTACACGAAACAACAAATTTTCAATATATATGAAATGGCCTCCTATTAGAAGAAGATACCATCTAGGACTTGCATAGCCAAAGAGGAGAAGTCAATGCTTGGCTTCAAAGCATAGGCTGACTTTTTTATTAGGGGCGAATGCAGCCGGTGATTTTAAGTTGAAGCCATTGCTCATTTGCCATTTCCCAAATCCTAGGACCCTTAAGATGTAAGCTAAATCTACTCTGCCCCTGCTCTAGAAATGGAACAACAAAGCCTAGAGGACAGCACATCTGTTTACTGCATGGTTTATGGAATATTTTAAGCCCATTGTTGAGATAGCTACTGTGCAGAAAAAAAGATTCCTTTCAAAATATTATCACTCATTAATAATGTACGGAGTCACCCAAGAGTCCTGATGGAGATGTACAAGGAGATTAATGTTTTTAATGCCTGCTAACATAATATCTACTCTGCAGCCAAAATTATTAAGGGCTAATTTTTTTACTCTCAATTCTTACTATTTAAGAAATGTATTTCATGGCTGGGCACGGTGGCTCACACCTGTAATCTCAGCACTTTGGGAGGCTGAGGTGGGTGGATCACGAGGTCAGGAGATCAAGAGCATCCTGGCTACCACGGTGAAACCCCGTCTCTACTAAAAAATAGAAAAAATTAGCCAGGCATGGTGGCAGGTGCCTGTAGTCCCAGCCACTTGGGAGGCTGAGGCAGGAGAATGGTGTGAACCTGGGAAGTGGAGCTTGCAGCGAGCCAAGATCCCAAGATCGTGCCACTGCACTCCAGCCTGGGTGACAGAGCAAGACTCTGTCTCAAAAAAAAAAAAAAAAAAGAAAAATATATTTCATAAGGCTGTAGCTACCATAGATAGTAGTTCCTCTCTCTGATGGATCTGGGCAAAGCAAATTGAAAACTTTCTGGAAAGAGTTCACAGTCTAGACACTGTTAACATTTGTGATTCATGGGAGGAGGTCAAAATATCAACATTAACGGAAGTTTGAAAGGAGTTGATTCCAACCCTCATGGATGACTTTGAGGGGCTCAAGACTTCAGTGGAGGAAGTAATTGCAGATGTAAGTAGACATAACAAGACAACTGAAATTAGAAGTGGAGCCTGAAGATGTAACTGAATTGCTGCAATCTCAGAATAAAACTTGAACAGATAAGGAGTTGCCTCTTATGGATGAGGAAGGAAAGTCATTTCTCCAGATTGAATCTCCTCATGGTGAAGATGCTGTGAGCATTGTTGAAATGACAACAAAGGATTTAGAATATTCTGTGAACTTAGTTAATAAAGCAGTGACAGAGTTTGAGAGGACTGACTCCAGTTTTTAAAGAAGCTTTACTTTGGGTAAAATGCTATCAAGTAGCATCACATACTACAGAGAAATTTTTGTGAAAGGAAGAGTCCATCAATGCGGCAAACTTTATTGTCTTATTTTCGGGAATTATAGCCACCTTAATCTTCAGCAGCCATCACCCTTATCAGTCAGCAGTCATCAATATCAGGGCAAGACCCTCCACCAGCAAAAAGATCATGACTTGAAGGCTCAGGTGATGGTTAGCATTTTTTAGTAGTAAAGTATTTTTAAATCAAGGCATGTACATTATTTTTAGACCTAATGCTATTGCATACTTAATAGGCTGTGTTATAGTGTTAACATAACTTTTATAGGTACCAGAAAGCCAAAAAATTTGAATAAATCACTTTATTGTTAAAAAAAAAAATCAGGCAACCTACAGGGGGTCACCTCACTTCTCATTGCTCTGGCTTCTGTAAGTTAATATGATGCACTTAGGATTGGTTGCCACTTGCCTAGACTGTGTTATGACAAGCCGAGTCCAGCAGGATCTACTGGGAAGAGGCTGACAGGGAAAGAGGATAACTCAAAGGCCCAAAGCAGATCAGGGCATACCAGTGAAGATGAGGGAAACGGACACTCTTACATGTTTCATATAAGAATCATATCTGGTCCTGCTTTTTTTGCTACAAAGGAATACCCCAGCCTGGATGACTTATAAAGGAAAGAGTTTGAGTTGGTCCACGGTCCTGCAGGCTATACAAGCATGACACTGGTATCTGCTGGGCTTCTGGTGAGGGACTCAGAAACTTTTATTCATGGCAGAGTTCAAAGTGGGAGCAAGCATACCACAGAAAGAGAGAGAGAGAGTGCAAAGCGTGGGAGGGGAGGCGTCACACATTTTTATTCAACCAGATTTCAAGATCACTTACTCGCTGTGGTGAGGACAGGACCAAGCCATGAGGGATCCATCCTCCTGACCCAAATACCTCCCACCAGGCCCCACTCTCATATTGGGGATCACATTTCAACATGAGATTTTTGAGAGGACAACATCCAACCTATATCAGGAATATAACCTGGGACCCCATTTCTGAAATCTTGTCTGTTGCAATTTGAAATTAATAACTGCTATTTACAATGTCACAAAAATAGAATACTTAGGTCTAAATCCAAGAAAACATATACAGAATCTATTTGTGGAAAACTATAAAATTCCAAAGAAAAATATCATAGAGCAAAAGTAATGGAAAGATGTTTTGCGTCCGTGCAATAGAAGACTCAATATTGGTAAGCTATCAGTTCTTCCCCGCTTGATGTATAAACTCAATGCAATCCCAATTAAAGTGCCAGCAGGCCATTTTAGGATATTTGTGCTTTATCATGGTAAACTGATTCTAAGTCTATATGGAAAGGCAAAAGACCCAGAGTAGCCGACACTCCACTGAGGAAGAACATATTGGAAGACTGAACTACCTGACCTCCAGGTTTACTCTAAAGCTACAGGAAACATGACAGTGAGGTACCGGCAGAAATAAGCATATAGATTAATGGAACAGAACAGAGAACCCATAGTGACTCAAAAAATATATTCAACTACTCCTTGGCAAGCAAATGAAACTCAATGGGGAAATGATAGTCTTTACAGCAAATCATGTTGGAAGAATTGAATATCCATATTAAAAAACTCAGATAGAAAACTTACACCTTTTGCAAAAATTAACTAAAAATGTATGAGAGTTAAATAGAAAAGATATACTATAGAGCTTCTAGAATTTAATAGAGGAGAAAACGATGGTTTTTTTTTGTTTTGTGATGAGTTTTTAGATATAATACCAAATAGATGAAATATAAAAAGTTGATACTTTGGAAATTTAAAACTTCTGTTCTGTGAAATGTAGTGTTAAGAGATTGGAAACACTAAATAATATAATTTTTAAACTATACAAAGAACTCTTAAAAGTCAACAATGGGTAAACAACTCAATTAAAAAATGAGCAGAAGATCTGAATAGACCCCTCACCAAAGAAGATATGCAAATAATAAATAAACACATGAATGCAGGCTCAAAATTATTTTTCACTAGGGAATTTCAAACTAAAACAACAAATACCTTCTTCTATTCCATAAGCAATTTTTAATCATTTATTTATTTATTTATTTATTTATTTATTTATTTATTTATTATTTGAGTTGGAATCTCACTCTATGGCCCAGGTTGGAGTGCAGTGGCGCGATCTTGGCTCACTGCAGCCTCCACCTCTGCAGCTCAGGTGATCCACCCATTTTAGTTTTATGAGCAGCTGGGACTACAGGCCCGTGCCACTGTGCCCAGCCAAATCATGAATTTTTTGAAGAGACAGAGTTTCACCATGTTGTCCAGACTGGTATCAAACTCCTGGGCTCAAGTGATCCACCACCCTCGTCCTCCCAAACTGCTGGTATTACAGACGTGAGCCACTGCATCTGGCCCATAGGCAATTTTTAAATTCTGTTGATGGTTTCATTTGTTGTGAAGATGCATTTTAGCTTGATGTAATTCCACTTGTTTATCTTTGCTTTTGTTGCCTGTCCTTTTGGTGACATAGCCAATAAATAATTGCCAAGACTAATGTCACACAGAGTTTTTTTCTTATTTTTTTTTAGGGGTTTCACAGTTTCAGATTTTATGTTTAAGTCTTTAATCCATTTTGAGTTGGTAATTATGTATGGTGTATGCTAAGAGTTTTATTTCATTCTTTTCCATGTTGTTATCAAATTTTCACAACAGCATTTGTTGAAAAGACTATTCTTTTTCCACAGCATATTCTTGTCATCTTTATGGAAGATCAGTTTCAGGTATATGCATAGGTTTACTTCTAGGCTCTGTGTTCTGTTCCATTGGTGAATATGTCTCTCTTTATGCCAGTACCATATTGTTTTGCTGAAACTTTGGAAATCAAGAAGTGTAATGACTCCAGCTTTGTTAATCTTTCTCAAGATTGCTTTGGCTATTAGGGTCTTTTGTGGTTCCTTATAACATTAGAATGTTTTTTCCGTTTTGTAAAAAATGACATTTGATGGTAATGGCATTAAATCTTTAGATTGCTTTGGGTAGAATGAATATTTCAACACTACTAACTCTTCCAATCTATGAATATGGAAGGTCCTTTCATGTATTCTAAGGGTTTTTAATCAGTGTTTTATGTTTTCAGTGTAAAGCTTTCCATCGTCCTCGTTAAGTTTATTCTTAAGTATTTTATTGTGAGATAGTTTATTGCTAGTGTATAAAAACACTACTGTTTTTTATGTTGATTTTGTGTTCAGCAACTTCACCAAATTTTTATTAGTTCCGATAGCTTTCTTTCATGAAGTTTAAAGGTTTTTGCATATATGATTATGTTATCTTCAAACAGAGATAATTTATGATACTCATACCTATTCAAATAACTGTAATACAGAAACATTGACAATACCAATATTAAGGATGAAAAACAACAGGATCTCCCATTTATTTCTAGTAAGAATGCAAATGACACAGCCACTTTTGAAGGCAGATGTCGGCTTCTTACATAGCTAAACACAATCTTACCATATTATCCAGCAATTGTACTCTTTGGTATTTATCCAACTGATTTTTATACTTATTCCCACATAAAAACTTGCAGACAACTGTTTATAGCATTTTATTCATAATTGCCCCAAACCAGAAGCAACTGATATGTCTTGCAATAAGTAATTGCATAATCAAACTGTGGTACATCCATACAATGGAATATTATTGAGCAATAAAAACAACTGAGCTATCAAGTCAGGAAAGCACATGGAAAAATCATAAATGCATATTGCTAAGTAACTGAAACATATGAAAAGAGTATAAACCGTATGATTCCAATTATGTGATAGTCTGGAAAATGCAAAATTATAGATATAAAAGAAATCGTTGGTTGGCACGGATTCAGGTGTAGAGGATAGAGAGTTGAATAGGGAAAACTCAAAGAAATGTTTGAGGCAGTGAAACTATTCTTTTATGACATTGTGATGGTGAATATGTAACATTGTACATTTCTTAAAACCAAGGGAACTTATTGCATGTAAAAATTAATAGTAATAATGGCTAATTTTGAAAAATTTATCTAGGAAATAGGTGCATCCCAGGATAAAATACTGAATGTTGATGAAATAATAAAACAATCTGTTTGCAATACAAATATATAACACAACCCCACTTTACAAAGGCTGATCAAAATGTGCTAAAACACCTAATTCTGGGAGTGGAGTCTCTTAAGGCTAAAGGCAAAAGCAGCTATGTATAGCTGATAGCACTGTGGCTGTGATATCACTGATGATCCTCCCCTCTAGGAATAAGGATTAACAACTCTAAGATTATCTATCATCTATCTATCTGTATACGTGTATTTATACTTGTTATATATATATTTATATATAAGTATTAAGTATATATTAAGTGTATTATATATAAATATAAGTACATAGTGTTAAGTATATATATACATATATACACACATATATACTTGTTTTAGTCAGTGTTTTATATATATTTATATATAAATTATATGTATTTATTATTTATATATTATATAAATACATATTATATAAATAATATATAAATATACATAAGTGTTAAGTGTATATATATACATATGTACACACATATATATGCTTGTTTTAGTCAGAAAGAATCAAAACCAACAGGAGAAATATCTATATATCTATATAAATTTATATTCTTATGTATAAATATATATTATACATATATGTATATATATTAAAAAGAGGTTTATTTGGGGAATTGACTCACTTGATTATGGTGACTGACAAGTTCTGCAAGCTGGAGAACCAGGAGAGCAAGTAGTGTGGCTCAGTCCATATGCCTCAGAAAAGAGGAAGTTGATTCTGTCTTAGGTCTAAGACCAAGAGCCCAAGGAGCCACTAGTGTTAGTCCCATAGTCCAAAGGCCAGAGAACCTGGAGTCCAGGCACCAACAGCAGAAGAAGGTGGTCCCAGCTCTCGAAGAGAGAGGGCAAGGATCTGCCCTTCCTTGAGTGTTTTGTTCCATCTGCCCCCCAGGTGATTGGATGGTGCCCACCTCCATTGAGGGCACCTCTTCCTCACTCAGTCCACAGAGCTCACAGGCCAATCTCCTCTGGAAACACCCTCACAGACACACATGAAGCAGCCCAATCATTCCAGTCAAAGGCAACACACCCTGGAATTCCCTCTCAGCAGCAGAGGAACTGGCTCTGTTCTTCTTCTGAGCCACTGAAGAGCAGAAGGGCAGATTCTTGCCCTCTCTCTCTGAGAGCCAGGCCACTCTTCTTCTGCTTTTGGTGCCCAAACTCCAGATTCTCTGGTCTTTGAACTATGGGACCAACACTAGTGGCACTGAGAATGAATAACGCTGTATCCCTAATCCAGTAAAGATGCTACCAAAATCAGTTATCACTGTGTATTTAGTTCATATATTTAGTTGGAACTAGGTGTCTCACTCTTGGGGTGGGAGAAAGCAATGGGATGAAGGTGTATAACTGGAGACACCAGGATGAACACATGTTTAGCTATATATATATATAGTTACATACAGTTATACTCATAATTTTATATACAAGGGTTGTACATGCACATCTATTTTATTCCATTGTTATCTGAGACTATCTAGAAACAATGATGCCCCATATCTCAGTCTTGGTTTCTAGTATCATTCTTCAATTAAAAACGCCAGATTTCCATGGAAAAATGGTTGAACTGCAGGCTGGGATAGGATATATACAAGATGAGCTAGATGTCTCATAGTGCCAGAAAGTAGGAAAGTACAAAACATACACACACACACGCACAAATATGGAAATATGGCAGGATATTTGAAATGCAGCCAACTGAATGTATTACCAATGGCCAAACTTGGAACATTTTGAGAGAAAGAAAGAATTGCAATTGCAATGGACTTTTTTTCTCTGTGGTCTACTTTTCAAGAACATAGAATTTCACTCTAAAAATGAGAAAACATAAAATAAACTCCACCTGAGGAGGATTCTATAAAATACTTGTAGAACTCCTCAAAACTGTCAGGGTCATCAGAAATAAGAAAAATCTGAGAAACTATCACAGCCAGAGGCACCTAAGAAGACCTAAATGTATTGGGGTGCTCTAAATGTGATTCCAGAACAGGAAAAGGACATTGGGTAAACATTTTTAAAAAATAATAAAATGCAAAGTTTAATTAATACTAATACTACAATATCCTGTAAATAAATTTCCTTAAATTTAGGAGTGTTCTAAAATAAAATTTTGTTTTGAAAACTGAAATATATCTTTTGCTTTGCAGAAGCTCCTTAGTTTAATTAGATCCCATTTGTCAATTTTGACTTTTGTTGCAATTGCTTTTGGTTTTAGTCATGAAGTCTTTTCCCATGTCTATGTCCTGGATGGTATTGCCTAGGTTTTCTTCTAGGGGTTTTATGGTTTCAGGTTTTACATTTAAGTCTTTAATTCATCTTGAGTTAATTTTTTTATAAAGTGTAAGAAATGGGTCCAGTTTCAGCTTTCTCCATATGGCTAGCCAGTTTTCCCAGCACCATTTATTAAAAAAGGGAATCCTTTCCCCATTGCTTGTTTTTGTCAGGTTTGTTGAAGATCAGATAGTTTTAGATGTTTGGTGTCATTTCCAAGGTCTCTGTTCTGTTCCATTGGTCTATATATCTGTTTTGGTACCAGTACCATGCTGTTTTGGTTACTGTAGCCTTGTAGTATTAGTCTGAAGTCAGGTCACATGATGCCTCCAGCTTTGTTCTTTTTTTTTTTCTTTCTTTCTTTTTTTTTTTTTTTGAGATGGAGTTTCACTCTTGTTTTCTAGGCTGGAGTGCATTAGCACAATCTCAACTCACTGCAACCTCTGCCTCCTGGGTTCAAGCAAGTCTCCTGCTTCAGTCTGCCTTATAGCTGTGATTACAGGCAACCGGCACTACGCCCAGCTAATTTTCTGTATCTTTAGTAGAGACAGGGTTTCTCTGTGATGGCCAGGCTGGTCTCGAACTCCTGACCTCAGGCAATCCACTCGCCTCAGCCTCCTAAAGGATTACAGGCGTGAGCCACCACGCCTGGCTCCAGCTTTGTTCTTTTTGCTTAGGATTGTCTTGGCTATACAGGCTCTTTTTCGGTTCCATATGAAATTTATAGTTTTTTCTAATTCTGCGAAGAAAGTCAATGGTAGCTTTATGGGAATAGCATTGAATCTATAAATTACTTTGGGCAGTATGGCCATTTTCATGATACTGATTCTTCCTATCCATGAGCATGTAATGTTTTTCCATTTGTCTGTGTCTTCTCTTATTTCCTTGAGCAGTGGTTTGTAGTTCTCCTCGAAGAGGTCCTTCATGTCCCTTGTAAATTGTATTCCTAGGTATTTTATTCTCTTAGTATCAATTGTGAATGAAAGTTCATTCATGATTTGCCTCTCTGTTTGTCTATTATTGGTGTATGGGAATGCTTGTGATTTTTGTACCTTGATTTTGTATCCTGAGACTTTGCTGAAGTTGCTTATCAGATTAAGGAGTTTTGGGGCTGAGATGATGGGGTTTTCTTAATATACGATTATGTCATCTGCAAATACAGACAATTTGACTTCCTCTCTTCCTATTTGAATACACTTTATTTCTTCCTCTTGCCTGATTGCCCTGGTCAGAACTTCCAATATTATCTTGAATAGGAGTGGTGAGAGAGGGCATCCTTGTCTTGTGCTGGTTTTCAAAGAGAATGCTTTTAGCTTTTGCCCTTTCAGTGTGATACTGGCTATGAGTTTGTCATAAATAGCTCTTATTATTTTGAGATATGTTTCATGAAGACCTAGTTTATTGAGTGTTTTCAGCATTAAGGGGTGTTGAATTTTATCGAAGTCCTTTTCTGCATCTATTGAGATAATCATGTGGTTTTTGTAATTGGTTCTGTTTATGTGATGGATTCCATTTATTGATTTGCATATGTTGAACCAGCATTGCATGCCAGGGATGAAACCGACTTGATAGTGGTAGATAAGCTTTTTGATGTGCTGCTGGATTCATTTTGCCAGTATTTTATTGAGGATTTTCACATAGATGTTCATCAGGGATATTGGTCTGAAATGTTCTTTTTCTTGTTGTGTGTCTGCCAGGTTTTGGTATCATGATGATGCTGGTCTTATAAAATGAGTTAGGGAGAAGCCCTCTTTTTCTATTGTTTGGAATAGTTTCAGAAGGAATAGTACCAGCTCCTCTTTGTACCTCTGGTAGAATTTGGCTGTGAATCTGTCTGGCTCTGGGCTTTTTTGGTTAATAGGCTATTATACCTCAATTTCAGAACTTGTTATTGGTCTATTCGGAGATTCGACTTCTCCCTGGTTTAGTCCTGGGAGAGTGTGTGTGTCCAGCAATTTATACATTTTTCTAGATTTTCTAGTTTCTTTGTGTAGAGGTGTTTATAGAATTCTCTGATGGTAGTTTGTATTTCTATGGGATCAGTGGTGATACCCCCTTTATCATATTTTATTGTGTTTATTTGATTCTTCTCTCTTTTCTTCTTTATTAGTCGGGCTAGCTGTCTATATTGTTAATTTTTCCAAAAAACCAGTTCGTGCCTGAAACTATCATCAGAGTGAACAGGCAACCTACAGAATGGGAGAACATTTTTGCATTCTACCCATCTGACAAAAATCTAATATCCAGAATCTACAAGAAACTTAAGCAAATTTACAAGAAAAAAACAACCCCATGAAAATGTGGACAAAAAGGATATGAACAGACATTTCTCAAAAGAAGACATTTACGTGGCCAATAAACATATGAAAAAAAGCTCAACATCACTGGTCATTAGGGAAATCCAAATCAAAATCACAATGAGAGACCATCTCACTCCAGTGAGAATGGCAATCATTAAAAAGTCAGGAAACAACAGATGATAGATAGAGAGGATGTGGAGAAATAGGAATGCTTTTACACTGTTGGTGGGAGTGTGTATATATATACACATATATACATACAATAAAATATACACATACAATAAAATATATATACATACAATAAAAATGAAAATGTAATATATGTAATAGATAAAATGAAAATAGAAAAATTTTCTCAAAATTGCTGAATTAAGTTTTGGTAATGGTAATGAAAAATATTTGTCAATGAAATAAGGAAAAAATTAAAATAAATTGGAATTATTAGTATAAAGTTGAAATACTGGCAGAGAAGATGAAGAAAATTTAAAATATACAAACATTTCAGACAGAACAAAAGAAGTAAAAAAGAAATGAAGAAAACATATTACTACTACCACTACTAATAATAATGTGAAATGACTGAATTGAAGACAAAATATGTTTTTAATTAAGGAGGTGTTCTGATTGCAATAAAATACTAATGAAGAAATACAACATTTTAAAATATCCTGAAGAAATTGTCACACTTCAATGAAGAAAATAAAACCTCACAAGCTCTGCTAATTGCTTTTTCATAAAAAACGATTTACTTTCAAAATAAAGAGGATATAATTTTCGCTGGGCTTTTCATCTTCTATAGTGGAAGCTAACAATGTTTGATTTATATGCAGTTTTTATGAGAGTGAATGTTTTTCAGCAATTTTTCTGTCAAGTAATGCCACCATTTATTCTGTTGAGAATTGTTTAAATTTTTTTTTATTTTTAAGATGTGCAAAGACTCAGAAATTATTCTGCCCTTCTTCTCTGTCTGAACAAATTATTTCAACAAGTAGTGTAACCAAAATCGTTAAGTCCAAAGTATGATTAAAACAGAACTAGATTAAATATGAAAGCAACAGTTGTGAGAAAGTATTTACACTGTGTAAAACATAACTTTTAACTGATAATGCAACAGGAGATTTTAACTGAGAAATAATAACAGTTCTTAAAATTAAATAATAAATTCCCAGACCTGTGAATCCTAAACGATCATAAAACCAAAATTCGTATATCTGGGACACTGGGAGAAGGGTAAAATACAAATATTCTAAAGTTTTCATCTCAGAAAATGGAGTAAACATTTTAAAAATTCTCAATATGAGAACATAGATTAGTGACAAATAGAAATGGAATATAACCTAAGACATACTTTTTAAAATAGGAAAAAAAATTAAAAAGAGAGAAACAATAAATATAAAATTGGTGTTAGACATTAAACTAAGTAAACAGAGTAAACACACAAGTATTTTTCTTATAAAATTATAGAAAATATACTTTTAAAATTAAATTACATTTAAAAATGTAATCATAAAAATGTAATTTTTTGGGGGGAAGAGCATGCTTATTTTATGTATATAAAATTACATTTCAAAAATGTAATTAAGCAATCCAGCAACATTAGTAGAACTAAGCATGCTCGTTCCCCCTCAAAAAACAAACAAACAAACAAACAAATGGAAGAAGAGAGAAAAATAATAAGACTTGGAGCAAGTTGGCAAAAAAAACTCAAACAGGTTTTCTCCTGTAATGTCAGTGTAAATAATAATTAAATCACATTTCAAAGTTAAATTTTTTGAAAAAGATGGAACTCATACAATTAAAAAGTATAGAATAATAAATTATATATATGTAAACTTTTATACACTATCTGTCACATACATGAAAGAAAATAGGAATAAATACAAATATAAATTCTTAAAAATACAATTATATTCAAAGATTTTAATAGATAGGTCCAGTAATCAAAATCAAAAACTTTAAAACACAATTTTGTATCTTACAAACTGACAACTTGCAATCATTTTATGATAGAAAAACATTTATATAAATAAATCGTGTTCTAGTTTCCAGAAAAAAAGTAATTAATTCTATGGGGGAGATATTGTAAACTACATTTTTTGATAAAAATTCAATAAATCTAAAAATAAAAATAAAGTTCAGAAAGACTTCTGATTCTGTGCATGATAAAGTAGCTGATATTATATTTTTTCCACGCATAAACAGCTATAAAACCTACATAAATATCCGTATAACAATCAATTACAGATTTAGAATAACAATTATCCCAGGGCAATAATAATTGAGATAGGAAACTCATGAGTTATGGCTCATATTTGTTCTGAATTTCTTTTTGGGGATATTTTCCAGGCTGAAGTTCAGAGAAAGTCAGTGAAGGCTGGGAGTGAAAGTTATGCTGAGCTAAAGAGAATGAGAAAAGAGTTGAGAGCTTTACAGAAATCCCAGAAGGCAATGACTATGAGCAAATTGTAGAAAGGAAATTGTAAAAGTCTACATTAAAGCAGCCTCTTTGGTTCTTGGCCAGTTTCTGAGAGATGATAGAACTCTAGTCTGCCTGTCAGAAGGAGTAAGGCTGAATGGATGTAGTGGAGAATTCATAGTGTCAGGGAGATGCTGAAGTCCAGGCTGCTTAAAGTGAAGTGGCCTTTCAAATACCCTGAATATTCTGTTAGCAACTAGAAAGACCATGCTATAGGAGTGCACGTTATGTTCTGGAAATAAGAAAAACTGCAATATAAGTGCCCTAACAAGTTGTAAAACTAGGCCTTGAAATGATCAAGGTAGTTGATTATTTTATAATTTAACTCAAATTTAATTGAGAACAAATTAAAAATGGAAAATGATACAATTGTGGTTCTTTACAATGTAATAATTACAATGTCCAGCATGTAATTAAAAATTTCTAGACTTTCAAAGAGGTTGAAGAAAGTGACAAATTAAGAAGTAATACAGTCTAAGCAGAGGGAGAATTTGTTTAGATATTTTAGTTAACAGAAAATGACTGATACCTTAAAATTAATAAAGAAAATATAGATAAGAAATATGCAAATGTGGAGTATTCTTATAATAATTAGAATTTATAAAAATATAAGAAACATTATCGTAGTGTAAAATATATAATAACTAAGTTAATAATTTATTGAGAGATAAAAAGCACACTGGATTCAGCAAAAGATAGGTTAGTAAGCTTGAATACAGTTAAAGAGAAGATATTAAAATTGAAGCATAGACATGAACATGAATGAAATGTATAAAACATGAAAATATTAGAATATCAACAAGAAGTTTAGCAAATACGTAGTTGGGTTCCCAGAAAGAGAGAAGAAATAAAATAGGAAGTGAGAAATATCTGAAGCAAAAAATTACCTGAAGATTTTCAAAATGCTTGAAAGCTATTCAAGCTGTTCAGTGAAGCACAAATTGAATTAATATAAATTAAATCCCATCTAGAGATATAAAACTTAAACTTGTAAACATCGTAGAAAAAGAGATAACTTAAAAGGAAGTGGGAAAAAAAGCAGTAATAAAAATGAGAACTGAGTTTTTAACAGAACAATGGAATTCAGAAGACAATAGAAAATATTTTTTAAATATTGAATAAAAATGACACACAAAAAAACTGGCAACCTTTATTTCTATGACCAGCAAGTTTCCTTCAAAAACAAAGGTTGAAAAAATGTCTCAGGCGAATAAACATATTGGCATTCTTGCAGGGCTGTCAACTCTAAAGGAAGTGTATTAGTCTAAATGCAAATGATCCCAGATTGAAGAACAGAAGTGGGAGGGGTATGACCAGAAAGTAGAGGAATCCTTGGACCAACTGATTTGGTTGTGGAACCTGAGCACTTATGACAGGGATGGCCCAGTATCTCTCTAGACCCTCCATACAATAAGGGCTGGATTCACGAGGTGCAAACAGCCTATTTATCTTTATCAGAACTCAGAGTTGGTGGGATGCAAGATTTTGTCTCTACAGTTGATCTTCAAAAGGACTACATACTAACTGCTATGTGAGCAAGGCCGTCTGATGTACTTTACAAAATGGAAAGTTTTTTCCTGTTTTTATTTATTTTTTTGAAAAACAACTTATTATTGAATTGTCTTTTATTTCCTTACTATTAATATTTTAAAATATTAAATATAGATAAAAGTAAATGCTATTCTCATAAATACTTTTTTTTTTAATAAAACAAAATGAACTCCACATCTTCATAACCCTAAGAGATGTAAGGAGACTTCTTAGAAGTACTTTTATCAACTTAGTATTTTGAGTCAGGATTCTATATTTGACACGTATATAACTTTGTATCTCAGGACCTGCATGGTGTTTTCAAAGCTGTGATTCTTGTTGACATGATGTCTGGAAATCACATGGTGGAATGCCAAGCCTGCTTACTTCATTGTCTCCCAAGTGAAAGGGAGGCACTGCACTATGCTCTCGCTGGAAGAATTTTCTTAGAACCAAAAGGCATGGAATTGATGACATGAAACTAGTAAGTTTTGAGGCTGTGCAACTGTAGGTCTGGCAATCAAAGATGCTTTCTGCAGATTCGTGAGTTTAGAGTTCTAGAAGCCAGCACCAACCACCTTGCAATTGGTTAATAATATAGTAGCTGATAAGCTGAGTAGGAAAACTTTCATGTAAAATATAATGGGAAGTTTTTTTTTTTCTCTCCTTTTGGTATATATTTGAAAATCTTTTAAAAATCTACAAAAAAAAATCGATGTTACAGTCTTTACCATTTGCTTTAAAAAAAAGATTTTCCACTCGTTCATCTCTAGAAGGTCATCTTTGAGATGTACAAGCCAGCCCTTCATTTAGGTCTCCTCTTGGATTCATATCTAACTTTCTTTCATTCGGTGGCCTTTATTAGCTGAGCTCCTGGAGCTTGTAGCACATTTTAAACAGCAACACTGGAAGGATGTAAATGCAGAATAATGTATCAGGACTCAAATTTGCATGGTCAAATGTCAAAAAAATTAGGCCTTCTCCAGAACCATGTCAAGAGAAATAACGTAAGTGGGCAAACCCGACAGCAGGCATGCCATTATCATTTAGTGCAAGCTGTCATCACTGCCGGCAAGTGGAAGCAGTGGTCATTAGCTGGAACTCTGCCGGGGGAGGTTACAATTCTTCCTTTTCCTTTTTTTAAAGATTTTTTTTATTTTTTTCCCCATCATCTGACAGTATTTCACAGAAAACCGCAATGCAATGTTGCCTCCCTGACAGGAAAGTCAAGAGGTGGGGGATGGCGCCTTTGGGTGGTGGTCGGGTGAAGGTGAAAGGACCAGTGAGCAAAATCCATAAGAGTCCACTGTCAGCTGGAGGGCACAGGAATTGCATTACTTATCGGATAAATACTCATTAAGAGTAATCGCTTTATTTCAGCTCTGTAATGACATTAACAAGCTTGGAATACAGGGAATTACATGAGTCAGAACAAATAATTGAATATTCTACTGCAGAGGGAACACAGCACACGCCTGCCTTCATGTCATGCCGTTTCTGAAGCCAGCACAAGCATGCAATTAGATAATAAGCTTAAACAGCATTAAATTGGCACTATTCGTACCACCACTGAGAAAAAAAGGAGTATTAATTGTTCAACTCAAACCTGCTTGTAATTTCATGCAATACAAATACTAGTAAGCCTGTCCTATTTTTATTTAAGTGGACTTATACACAGGCTTTAAACATACCAATTAAAATGGAATATAAATAAAATCTTAGGAAGAAAGATAAAAAAACGTGTGCCCATGCTGATTCGATTAAGTGGGGGAAGATTTTCTCTTGAAAAGAATAAAAATTCAGCTACTTTAAAATAAACTTTGGGATACTATAGTAATGTGATTATTATTTTCTCAGTATTTCTACCAGGCAGTTTTCTTTTAAAATTATTAAAATCTAAATATGTGCAGTGTGGAGAAATTCATGTTTGGCTTATATAAATGTAGCTGTAACTATACACACAGATAGACAGGGACATAGATCCAGATAAAGACAAAGGACTAGATCCAGGCATAATTGGTGTTGGGTCATCCTTAGTCATGCAAAATGCTACGTGAATGTAAAGATGCCAAACAGAACAGAATGATTCTGTGTTGTGCTACTCAAGAAAAGAGAGTTGAAAGCTGGTGTCATTTAACTTGCTAGATTCATTAGCAAGCTAGGACCCTGAAAGAAAGCTGCATTTTCAACACCTTGCCACACAAGGGTGTGATTTGGTGCCCTAGATTCCTAGATCACCTTAAGTGTGAGTTAACCTGATGTGATGCATCAAATTACACAAGCTGTTGGACAATTCAAGGAGCAGCCCAGGAATATGCTGCGGGCTCTGCCCTCCACACGGAGAGGACAGGGTCTTCCCCTTCCAGGGTGAGCCGCGCAGAGCAGATGAGATAAGCTATGAGAGGCCATGGCCTTTTGGGAGACCAATTTGGGAGGTAGCCATTTAGAGTGGGTCTCCATCACAACTCCAAATCTGTGCAGTTATTTAGACAAGCCAGTCAGCACTGGATATTCGATAGGCAAACTCAATAATCATTTATAATCCTGACAGGTGAAGGGGCTCCGAGGCAAATCTTCATATACACTGTAGGTTTGAAAATAAGAGAAAACAAATAAAGAAATCTCTATATTCCTGAGAAAATGTTTTTTCTTTCTCTAGTCCTACCATCTTCCAGTCAGGGATTTTTTTTTTTTTTTTTTTTTTTTGTCTGCTTGTTTTTTATCATTCCCATCCTCACAGGAGACACAAAACCATTTTAAATCTATTTTTCTAAGTAGATCACCACCCAGCCCTCATATGAGTTCTTGTCTGTAACTCATGTGGATGTTTAGAAGTTATTATTCAATAAAGGCAAGGGGAAAGGGAAAGTAATTTCTACTTTAGAACTATTTAGACTATGTCAGTAAATTCAATTTTGAGAACTAAACTAGAAGTTTCAGTATTTATCATATCTGTCCTATAAAGTAACTTGAAATTATTGGAAGAAAGATTATCCAGTAGCCCAATCTTGGTGAAACAGAACTTTGCTTGTTGCATTGCTCATGGTACATACCCATCTGAAGAAAAAAATTCAGGAAAAGGACAGATTTCCAGTTGAAACTGGAATTAAAATTAATTGCAGTAGCAGAAGTATTCTGTATCTCTCCCTTCCTCTTTTCTCTCTTTCTCTTTCCCTTTTTTTCTCTCTCATTATAATTCTAGTTTCACTTATGAGAGTCAGTTATAATAGATGTTAGCTTTCATAAAATAGGTACTGTATTATACACATAACATTCTTAATTACCAATGAGTCAGTTATAATAGATGTTAGCTTTCATAAAATAGGTACTGTATTATACACATAACATTCTTAATTACCAATGGTTATTCATCGTATCCTTATCTATGTGCTTGGTACATTGAGAGACAGCAAAACCATAAAATCAGGTCTCTATTTTAAAACAGTATTTATTTCTATTGTGTTCACACATGTATGAGACAATAATGAAAGAATACAAAAAATCAGAGATATGTTTTATAAAGGAATAGCCCAAAATGAACTCACAGAAAAGAAGCTATTTATGTATTCAGTCGACAAATACTGATTGATCACTTACTGTATACCAGGCTCTCCACCATGTGCCAGAGATAGACCTGAGAAAGCGCTCACGTCCTCCAGGAACTTCATTCACCTTAAAGAGACAAGCATGTATAGTGAGCTGGGCAACATAGTGTTCACTGTAACTTTTCTTTTTGAAATAAATTTCTTTGAAGAAGCATTCTTGTCAATATGAAATCAAGAGAGACATGACTTTCGGTAGCACCTTCCTGTGGGACATGTGGCAAATGACATGAGCTAATGGGACAAGAAGGCAACTTCGCTAGAGAGATGGAAAAAGGTCAGGTGTCCTCCAAATGACCTCTCTTCATGACCACCTCACTCAACAGCCAGACACCAAATCTTCAGGAGAGTAACTGAGCACACTACATGCCAAAGAGCAGGAGACTGGAGGAGTCTGGACATCACTGTCTTTTATTATCACAGACAGAACAGTAACATTCTGCAGAGCTATGGAAACTTGGTAGAAAAAATAACGGATGAGTCACATGGGTGGAATGTTCAGAAATGTGGAGAAGGCTTTGGCTGCCCCTGCAAGGAATTAAAGCTTTACTTAAGATTAGGTTGACTGTGATTAAAAAAAAATATTTCATCTATCCTGAGCCTCAGAAAAGGATAAACTGAGACAGATTATTTCATGCAGATAGAATAGTTTATGCAAAGTCATGGAGGCTTAAGAGAACCAGTCTTCAAGTTCAGTATTGCTATGGGATGAAGTTCTTGGAGGAACTACCATGGATTATGATAATCTGTTATGTAATGAAAGTGGAATTCTAGTATTTTCCTGAAAGTAACAAAGAATTAGAGTAATTTAGAATGGGGCTAGGTGCAGGGTGTTAAGGGATTGTATGAACTTTATTACCATATTGTAAAGATCACTCTGGAAGAGACTGAAGGAAGTGGGGCTAGAGGCAATAAGACTAGTAAACAGACTTTCCACATGATCTAGTTTGGATAATTTGGCACTATTAGTCAAAGGAGACATTGGAAAAGTAGAAAAAGCAGGTTTGGAAGTTTTGATCATTTTCAGTTTGAAATGGACTTTGTATTACTCCGTTTTCATGCTGCTGATAAAGACATATCTGAGACTAGGTAATTTATAAGGAAAAAGAGGTTTAATGGACTCACAGTTCCACATGGCTGAGGAGGCCTCACAATCATGACAGGAGAAAGGCACTTCTTCCATGGCGGCGACAAGAAAGAATCAGAGAGCCAAGCCAAAAGGGTTTCCCCTTATAAAACCATCAGATCTCATGAGACTTAATCACCACCACGAGAACAGTGTGGGGAAACCATCTCCATGATTTAATTATTTCACTAAGTCCTTCCAACAACATGTGAGAATTATGGGAGCTACAATTCAAGATGAGATTTGGGTGGGGACACAGCCAAACCATATCAGTTGTACAGGTGGCTTTGTTTCACAGGCAAGAAGCAGAGATGTGTTTGGCACTCAGTATTTGGGTGGTCGTCAAAGCCATGGATGGACTTTGCCCAGGAAATGTGTGGAATAGACAGCCTCAGACACAACTCAATTTTACACGTGGGCAGAGATAAAGATGCCTGTGAAGGAGATTGAGAAGAAATCGTAATAGAAGCCAGAGAAAACAATGTGATGCCATTTGAACCAAGGGAAGATAAATTTTCAGGGAGGGAGAGATGAACAATGCAGGAAAAAAGTACCCTAAGCTTAACACATTCCACATTAAACATGTGATTTTCCCCCATTTGGTAATATTTTATAATATTGGCAATTATGGTGAATAGTAAAACCATCATCCCAGGTATATAAGTCAAAAGATGAGAAACTGTTCTTGACACCTCACCTTCCTTTGCTCATTGGATTACAAACGTTGCTTAGACTCCTGGGTGTCCTTCAAAATACTTTTTAATTCCTATACTTTTCTTTCTCTCCACCACCACTTCCTGGTTCAGATGATCGTCATATCTTTCTTAGACTCTTGCGCCAGCATTGTCTCTTAGGCTAGTATTTGCTTCCTCAAATCCGCTCAGATCCCTTCACACTAATCCAACCAGTGGTCCCCAAGGCAGTCAGAAACATCTACTCAAAAACTCATCATTTATATTGCTTACAAGCCATTCACAAAATCTTCTTGCTCCTAAGTTGGACCAAAACACCCTGCACCTTATGGCACAGCACTGTGGGTAGTGCCACCCAGCTCCACCTGCCTTCACAGCTCGCGACAGCACGTGGGTCTCTTCTGAGTTTTGAATAATCCAAACTTCCTGCCATCATTTGGTATTTGCATATAGTGTGCTTTAGACTTTTGAGGCTCCTCGCTTCATCTTTGTCTCAATAATCATTATTATTTCTATAGATTCTAATTTAATGAGCATTTTCATGTGATCAAATCCCCACTTACCATAGCCAAACCCCTGTACCATGGTTGAGTTCTGGTATATCTCCATTTCAGAGCTAGAAGATCCTCGGAGGCAAAGGCCAAAGTTCCTGCTTTCTCTCTTCCCGTATCACTAGCAGGTAACGTCACACTCATAGGTGGCTGCTTAAGCATGTGCTGTCACATGCTTATTCCATTTCAAAGAAACGATGAAGCTATCTATATGTTTGCTTATAACTGTAACCTCAGAACTGCCTGACACATAGCAGGGGCTCATATGAATTTGAACTGTACACAGGGAAATACATGAAAAAAATGAGAAATGTAAAAAGGTGAATGCACAGTCTCAATGGGTTTTTGTAATGAATGGTCACTCGTGGTTTCACATGTAACAGGTTCTGTATAAAATGTAAGAGAGTTATTGTTTCTATTAGTGTGAAGAATATGTAAGGGTTGCAAAGAAATGATAACGAGACAGTTAACTATTCTAGTTTTATAGCTTACTTTTAAGAGGTAAGTGGCATGCAGGGAACAAATAAAAAAAACACAAGGACATTTTTTTCTTTGCTGTATTGTTAATGGTCACCAAGTTTTGGCCATGTTTGCTAGCTGAGAGGACAAGATAGTGAGGAACAGAATTATGTGCTGAAAAGCGGAACCACTTCAAGGGCATATGAATAGTGCAGCCACACAAGGCCTGCACTTGGTTTAGAGCTCCCTGTTAAAATCTTGAAATTCTTAATACTTATATCTTTGAGCTGGTGTCTTGCCAGTAAAGTCAAATGGATAATGGAGTATTATGCGTATGCAGAAGAAATCTGTGTGTTGGCCATGGCTTGTCACATTTTTTGCATATATCATTACTATTGCTACTTGGCATCCATAACTTTCGTAATTTATGCTCACTGGGAGGCTCACTGAACTCGCATGCTCTGTGGGTCAATGGGAACACTGTGCTCCTGCTTTATATCGACATGTCTATGGCTAAGTGGGCGTGCTGGCAGCAGTTCCGTTCAAACTATAGCTTGCTTCAAAGGCAGGAGGAAGGTAATGGTGAACCAGAAAATCTTATCATCAATCAAAATATCACATTAAGAAGGTATCATTATGGTGTTATATAAAATTATGACACCAAAATTAGATTTTTTCATTTATAAGCTTATGTTTCTTTCCTTGTATCACTATTATCCATATTACATCTTATATATAATCACATTTGTAGAAATACTTCTAACTTTTAATATAGATAAGGGTACATGTGCAGGTTTGTTTGAGCAAGGGGCCTTGTGTGTTTATTTTACATGAGGCCGTGCAAATTATGCAGCTAGTCTTGCTTTCTTGTGGGACAGACTCGAAGATATGAAGGTGAACCTGGAGGTTGTTTCTCACATCACAACACTGATTAATAAAAACTCTTGAGCTGAGCACAGTGGCTCACACCTGTAATACCAGCACTTTGGGAGGCTAAAGGAGGAGGATTGCTTGAGTCTGGGAGTTTGAGACCAAGCCTGGGCAACAGGGAGACCACTTACCTACAAAAAAAAAAAATCCCAAAATAGCTGGGAGTGGTGGTGAGTGCCTGTGGTCCCAGCTACTAGAGAGGCTGAGGAGGGAGGACCACTTGAGCCTAAGAGATTGAGACTATAATCAACTGTGACCACACCACTGCACTCCGGCCTGGGCAACAGGGAGACCACATACCTACAAAAAATAATCCCAAAATAGCCAGGAGTGGTGGTAGGTGCCTGTGGTCCCAGCTACTAGGGAGGCTGAGGAGGGAGAACCACTTGAGCCTGGGAGATTGAGGCTACAATCAACTGTGACCACACCACTGCACTCCAACCTGGGCAACACAGCAATACCCTGTATCAAAAATAATAAAATAAATACCAAAACTATATTGAATATATACTCTCTGTCTCGCACTAAGATTAAGATTATTATCTCTATCTCTGTCTTCAAATATTTTTTAATGTAGTGTGGTCCACAAAACCTTTATAGGCTGCCTCCTTGTTAGTGGTTACATCTGTTTGGCAAGACATTAAATTGGCTGATTAGGAATACCTTGGGTATTAGATAATCAGCAAGGGTTGTGTATATTATCCAAAGTTCAAACTCATATAGGGTAGAAAGTATGGAAAAAGTAAAGCAGCAAAGAAATCAGATTGATGTGTTTGGTGTTACTGATTTTCATGCTACCTTAAAATATTCATGAGGTGTAAGGTATCATAACTCCAGTTCCCTACACCAAAAGGTGTCAAAATTATGCAAAAGAATATAAAGAGAACTAAAATCCTTTCACATTCAATGAGAAAAACAAACTCTCTAAAGAGAGTCCCCACTTCACCTGTGTGAAGGCACACACTGGATAAAAATTGAAAAATATAGACCAACTAAGGCAAAGGCATTAACAGCTGTAACATATCTCCCCATACTTTGAATAAGGCACCAGTTACCCTAAAAACAAATTCTCCCCCTACTGAGAGACAATTCCAGTGATCCATTATTCAAGTGATGAGAAGTTCAGGCTTGGGAAAGCCAAAGGACAAGCTCAAAAATTTACCATAGACATTAAATTTGCTAAAAGATGTTGAGAATGGAGGTCAAAGAGGAGAAAGCTTCTAATTTAAACCGTTCATGGTCTGTGGCCTGGAGTCATTACCAAGAGGACTTACAGAGGGAGAAGCATAATGAACATGCCTAGGAGGAAGATTCATGAAGGAAGACAACACAACCAAATTACAAACTAGAAGAGTCTTTAATTTAAAGATGTAGCTTAACCACACTGATCATCAAAAACGTAGAAGTGTTTCTCTAAGGCCATAAAATAACATACTTCATTGTATCTTCTAGACATGGAAGAGGGAAGAAAAAACATTATGGAAGTGAAAGTGAATTAAAAACAAATAGGAAAATCGAGACTGAAAAGGTAATCAACCATAGATTGTTTTGAGGAAATCCACACAAATCACAGTAGAACAGTTATAAAAATGTGCATAGAGAATGTGGCAGAAACAGAAGATAGGTAATCCAAAAGAAGAGGGTAGGAAATAAAATAGAATAATTATAAGAAAGGATATAATTAGCTAATAAACTTTTTTTTCTGCAAAAATAAGCTTAAAACTTGTAGATAAAAAGGGCTTAGTAGTTCTTAGGAAAATTGACAGCAAAAATCAGGACATAACTTATTGGGATCAATGGATGTTGAAGAAAAAGGAAAAGACATCTAATGAAAAAGATCATCCAAATACATGGAAGAAAATATTGGGTTGGCCTCAAACCTTCCCATAGCAGCATTCAATCACCAAGGAGAGATGAACTCGTTCAAGCATTTTCACTGTTTTCAAAGGAAGTACATGTAAATGCCATTAGAAGTGGTGTTGGCTTATATTAATGTAGATATCTGTAACAGAATTAAGTGCTGTGAATGACAGAAAACACAAAGTAACAATGACTTAAATAAAAGAGAAGTAATAATGACTTAAATGAAAGAGAAGTTTAATTCTGCTTTTCATGAAAGAAGTTTAGAAGTGAAAATTCTTAAGTCCCATAATTTTGGGGTACAATAGTATATTATCTCTCTGTTCTGCTGTTATTAGTGGAAACTTCACACTTAAACATGGTTGCTTGAACTCCAGCCATTAACTATATATTCTAGCCCAAACTGGAGCTGAAAGGTGAAGAAAGTTTTGCATCAGAACAATCTTCAAGGAAGGCTAGGAGATATAATCCTTATTCCGTATGACTGTGTGGCTAGCTACAAATTGGCATGTCTACTGTGAAGAAAAAGGAGAATACTGGTATGAGAGAAAAATCAGGAATCTCTGCTTCAACGTTTTTCCTCTAGCTGAGGAGATTTCTTTCTATTCCCTTGTGGTAGGCGACTTTTGTTTTAAATATGAAAATAATAAAAGAAATTGGATATTTCTAATAAAGAAGTCTTCAAACACACAAAATATAAACTTATAAGCCAATCTCTTCAAAATACCTAATAAAAAAGTAAAATAACATAGCAGTATTCACCAGATGTCCAGAGGAATCTCAGATATGTCTTCAGTGTCATTCTCTGTGCTGCTTCCTCAGCCGAGTACAGAACCAAACCTGTGTTTTGAAGTCAAACTCTTAAGTAGTTGAATATGGTTTCCAGTCATGATAAAAGCTTTACACAAGGATCAAAGTTATCACCAGCATTCTCAAATAATACATTGCATAGTTTAAAAATATTTTCAGTGAACAATAATAAGTAGTGCTACTAACACAAAATTGGCCAGGTAGACAGCCTTGTACAAGTATGAGGCTGACAGTGGAATGTTAGTGTTATGTCAGGACATTTGGGCTGTGGCTGCTGACTCTTGTCCATCAATCATTTATTACTGATACTATGGGATAGAAAGTTTTCTCCATTCATAGTCAAACACTGGTGTATTTCCATGACAAGTTAGCTGTGCCTTTGGGCAACATAGCATGCTGCTACTTGAATTCTTTGTCTACATATTGGTCTCAATGGTTGATTTGTTTACAGACATGACTGTGTCTCGGAATTCTTGTAGCCTTGAGCTGCTAAATGTCAACAGCCACTGCTGAGAGGTGAAATCTAGATAACCTTCTGAATTGGTGGTGGTTTTTGGCTTACTGATGTTTTTTTTTTCTCTTTAAACTATTAATAAAGTGAATTATATTAAGAGTTTCTCTAATGTAAAATATGAGATAAAATTATCAAAAGATGAGATATAAAACTGTCCATGTTCTCAAATTATATAATGTTCTTCATGGAAAATGCAGGAAAATTTGAAGACAACTATTAGAATTAATTGTAGAGTTCAACAAATTGTTAAATATAATATCAGTATAGAAAAAATAACTGTGTTCTTAAACATAAGCAGCAATTAATTATAAAATGTCATTAATTTAAAAAATTCTTCCAAAATAGCAATGAAGGAATATACGTGTGTATAAACATAACTAAATATAAAAGTTTTATTTTAGAGACTATAAAGCCTTATTGAAAGACATAAAAGAAGACTAATAGGAAGACATCCCATATTCATGGATGAGATAAATGCATGATTTTTTCTCCAATTTATGTAATACATACAATGAAATTTACATCAAATTTCTCATTTTCCCCCATAGAACTGAATACATTTATTTTAAAATTTATGAAAGTCTAACAGTAGCCCAAATAATTAAAGAGTAATAAAGGAAGAATCTTACTTTACTGAATAGCAAGAATGATTATAAAGCGGTAGTATTTAATGTCGTGTAGGAATTGAGATGGACAAATAAACTGAAGGTACAAAAACAGAAACACTAGCAGAATTTGTATATTCCTTTATGAAACTAACATGAGAGTTGTGGCTCTGCAAATCAACAAGGTAACTGTCTATCCATCTGAAAAATTAAAATTAATTTAAATACAGATGTATTAAAGACAAGCAGCCAAACAAAACTTTACGTGGTGTAGGGAGACATATTATGATCTCCAGGTTTGATAGGATTTATTGACCAAGGCATAAAGAAAGAGAAGTGGGGAAAAATACCCTATAACTTTTACTGTATTGTCAAAATATAACTTTCTGTAGGACAAGGGTACCCTAAACTAAATAAATTGACAGGGCACAGACTAGCTACAGAATAGGGAAAGACCATTTCTATGTACGTGACAGACAAAGAAATCAGCATTCATAATATGTAGCATTCCTATAATGCCATGATTAAAAGACCCAGTGGAAATATAAGCAGTGACTCTGGGTGGGAAGTTTGCAAGGAAAGAAACCCGAAAGGACTAATGAGGATATGAAAGATGGTCAATCTCACTCATAATCAGAGAAATGCAGTAACAGCTGTCTTTTAATCTGTACATTAGGGAAGATAAAAAGTTCTTATATCAATGGAAGTGTGATTTGGTACAATTACTTTGGAAAACGGTTTGACAGTATTCACCAAACTTTAGATATGTGTGTTCTATGGCCCAGTGGTCCAGCAGCAATTTCACTCTTACATGTTTATCCAAGAAAAAAACCACATGTGTACTCCAAACAAGTGTGCAATATTTATTATTATTATTATTTGAGACAGAGTCTCACCCTGTTTCCCAGGCTGGAGTGCAGTGGTGCAATCTCAGCTCACTGCAACCTCTGCCTCCTGAGTTCAAGAAATTCTCCTGCTTCAGCCTCCCGAGCAGCTGGGATTATAGGTTAATTTTTTTGTATTTTCAGTAGAGACAGGATTTCCCCATATTGGCCAGGCTAGTCTCAAACTCCTGACCTCAGGTGATCTGCCTGCCTCAGCCTCCCAAAGTGTTGGGATTACAGACATAAGCCACTGCGCCCAGACAACATGTGCACCATTTTTTAGTACAGCATCAATTGTAATAGCTGTTAGTCTGCTATAATATTTTATCTTTGTACAATAAACCACTTTAATCATCATGTGGTTTTAATAAGTCTTAATGCTAGAGACATTTAAGTCTCCCCACCTTGTTTTTAAAGAATGTGTTGTCTGTTCTTGGTTCCCATAACTTTGAGGATCAACTTATCAAGTACCACAGTTGAATATAAATCAATAAGAGGAAATTAACATCTATATAGTATAGAGTCCATTCATAAATATGGCATATTCTTCCACATGTTTTGGTCTATTTTCTCTCAGTAATGCCATATAGTTCTCTGTAAAGAAGACTTGCCTTTATTTTTTTAGATTACTCTGATGTACTTCATACTTCTTATACTATCGTAAGTTGTTTCTTTTTATTTTTAAATTGCTGGCTGTGGAGATATAATTACTTTTCAAAGAAGGATTTATTACCAGTATGCTTGTTAAATTCTGTTAATAATTCTAATTGTTAACCTGTAGCTTTTTCTGCTTTTCTCTGTATGCAATCATGTAATCTTCAATGACTAATGTCAAATTTTCTTTCTCTTTTCCAACTGTGAATCTTTCTTTTAGTGTAGATCTCACAGTGATGGATTTTCTTAGTTTTTATTTTTCGGAAATGTCACTGTTTTACCCTCACTATTTTAAAATATTTAATGGTTATAAAATTCTACATTGCCCATTACTTTATTTTGAGCACCTTAAGATATCATTCCACAGTTTTCTGGCTTTCAGTGTTGCCAGTGAGATATAGCCTACCAGTCTAAATATTGCACCTTAAAAAAGTTGTATCATTGACTACTTTTAGGTTTTACTTTTTATTGATTTTCTATTGTGTGCCTATGTTGTATCTAGATGTGGATTTCTATTAATTCATCTGCAATGTATTTTTAAAAAATCTATAGATATGTTTTTTTAAATTTGGGGACAAAATTCGCATTTAAAAATATATTATTTCTGTTCCATGCTCATACTTTTGCTCCTCTTGAGCACCAAAGAAACCTAAGTTCAACCTTCTCACCAAATCAGCTATCTCTCTTTCTCATCTATATTTTCTCTTTATTGCTTCATAAGTATTTTTATATAATGTCTGTGATCTACTTTCCAGTTCATTGGTTCTTGTTTTAGCTGCATCTAAACTGCTGTTAAATCACTTTATGGAGATATTAATTTTGATTTTTGTGTCTTTTTTTAAGAATTTATCTTTTGTTCTTCTAAAAATCTATTATGATATTCTACAGTGCCCAATTGTCCACCAAAATATTCAGACTTACCTTGGACTTCATTTAATGTAGCAAGCACATCTGTTTGATAACATGGATCTGCTAAGTATAATATTTGGAGCACCTGTGGGTATGTTTTTGTTGTCTATGTTTCTACAGGTTCTCACTCATGGAGTTTTGGTTTCTTGTGTTCCTTGTTTTTTCTTCTTATTTTTATTTCCTTTTATTGGTTTAGAGTCTTGCCTATTTTAGGTAACATCAAAAAAGAAGTTTTATATTTACTCAATATATAGGCAGTTTAAAATATTGTTAAAGTCCCTTTTTTTCAGCACTCACTTTCCAAATGTAAGATAGATGGATACCGAGCTTCTCTTTATTCTTAACTTGACCATAAAGAGCAACCATTACGAAAAGGGAAAATTTATCTATTTGAGTTGTCTCAAATAGATAATTAAATTATTAATTTTATATGTTTTCCCCAATATAAACATTTAATGTCATAAATTGCCCACTAAACACTGCATCCAATGCATCTCATAACTTCTGATGTTTCTTTTTCATTTCCTTTGGTTCAAATATTTCTCTAAGTTTTATTAAGACATAACTGACATATAATTTATGGTACACAATATGACGTTTTCGTGTATGTATATCTTATGTGAAATTATTAAATAAAGCTATTTAGCAAATCCATCCCCTTACATATTTATCATTTCTTTGGGGTGAGAACATTTTGGATCTATTCTCCTCTTAGTAACTTTCAAATATACACTATATTATTATTAACTGTAGTCATCATAAGGTACAGTAGATCTCCAGAGCTTATTTATGCTGTCCAGTTGAAACATGTACCCTTTGACAAACACCTCTCTTTCCCCCACTGCCAACTTCTGGTAAGCACCATTCTATTCTCTGCTTCTATGTGTTCAACTCTTTTTAGATTTTACGCATAAGTGATATCATTCATTATTTGTCTTTCTGTGCCTATCTTATTTCACTTAACATGATGTTCTCCGGGTTCATCTACCAGAAATAGTTGTAATTCCTTCTTTCTCAAGGGTGATTAGTATTCTATGTATATGCTGTGTGTGTGTATATATATGTATGTGTATACATGTATGCATCAAATATGTGCACACACGCACACATACAAGCATACCACATTTGTTTTCTCCTTTCATTCATCAATGGACATTTAGTTTGATTCCATGTCTTGGTTATTGTGAATAATGCTGCAGTGAATACGAGAGTGCAGACGTCTCTTTGGCACACTGATGTTATTTCCTTTGGATACATAAGCAGCGGTGGGATTGCTGGATCATATGGTAGTTCTATTTATTAATTGTGTTCTATTTTAAAATATAACTTAAGACCTTTACTTTGACCCATATATTATATAGATGTGTACTATTTTTTCTCCAAAAGTTGTACTGTCTGCCCTAAACTTTGCAATGCATCTTTACCACTAACCTAAGTATACTGTCAAATAACACTTTACTGTTTCTAAGATAGTGCAGATAACTTATGAGTACTCAACATTTCTCCTGTACATCTCTTACCACATTTTTGTCATCCATTACACTTAATTACAGGCACTAATCATCCAATACATTGTTGATAATATTATTTTGAATAGATATTTATTAGACAAATTAAGAATAAGTAAGAAAAGCATGATTTTACCTCTATTTCTTTCCTGATGCATTTTCCTTTTAAATGTAGATATAAATTACTGACCTAAGTAATTTTCCATCTCCCTGAAGAACTTCTTTTAACATTTCTTGCAAGAAAGGAAAATTGATTCCAAATTCCTTTAGTTTTGCTTCTCTCTTTATTTTCCCTCAGTTCTTAAGGATAATTTCACTGAATGAGAGATTAAACACTGTTGGATTATTTTGTTTACCACTTTAAACGTTTTACCCCCTCTTTTTGTTTGCATTATTTCCGATATGAAGTCCTGTGTAATTCTTATTCTTGTTCCACTATAGTAAGGTGTTGTTTTCCCTCTGGTTTCTTCAGTGTTTTCTCTTTGTCTTTGATTTTTTGTAGAATGCTTTTGATATGTCTATTTATAGTTTTTAAAAATTTATCTTGTTTTGAGTTCTCTGAGGTTCTGGGATCTGTGATTTCATGTCTTTTGTTAATTTTCCGTAATTTCCAGCCTTTATTACCTCAAACACTGCTTTTGTTCCTTCTCTCTTTTTTCTGCTTGGTGCTCTCATTAGGCTTAACCCTTCGTAGAGTGTAATTAATGCCTCTGAGTTTGTCTGTTTTGGGGCCAAAGCGCCTGTGTTTTGTACTTCTGTACCAAAATGAAGTTAACACTAACTGACAGAACTTTTGGCTCCTGCACTTGAAGATAAATTTGCTCCAGTAAGTCGAGGATATTCCACTTAAATGAATCTCAGGTGCACATGTCAGAAGTAAAGTACATAGCTATCACATCCTAGGGCAGTAAACGACCTCTGTATACAGAGCAACAGAGGTTACTTTGTACACAGTAAGAGCCTAAAGCAAGAGATAGACAAAATAATGAAACAATTCCAGAATTCCATGAGGCTGGCTGCTCCTGGGTGGTGCAGTGTGTAAAACAATTATTGTATTCTGTGGTCCAAGACCCTCTTCCATACCTCCATTTCTATGATGTGGGTTTCCTGGTCATATTCAGTGCTATGTGGGATTCCATGCATGTCGATTAGCCACGCTCTAACTTCTTGGGTAGTGGTGTTAAATGAGGCTATGCTGGGTTAAAAGACAAACTCACCCCCAGATTAGCCAATTATTTCTGTAAGGAAAAACCTCTGACCATTCCAGAATTTAAAAGGCCCATTGTAGTCTGTTTGCCACACCACATACTGGCTGGTTGGTCTCCTCAAGGAACAGTAACACACAGAGGCTCAGCATTCATCTTTGTGCCTTGCCTATTTGACAGTCAGCAGCTAGATCAGCTTTGGTAAGTACCATCCCAGCAGGGTTAATTTTTACCCTTCATCTCTGTAAGCATGCAGTCTGCTCATATGCTATTGTGCAAATTCTGTGCTGGACAGTCATGATGGCTGATTAGTGTCAAACAGCTGGGTTATTTTGCCTACTTAGTTGGTCAGTGTTTGCCTTCCCATGGGCGTTAGCACACAACACAAATGTCTTCATGTATCTAATATGCTCTGGCTCTGTGTCCCCACCCAAATCTCATCTTGAATTATAATCCCCACGTGTTGGAAAAGGGACCTCGTGGGAGGTGATAACATCATGGGAGCAGTTTGCCCATGCTGTTCTTGTGAGAGTTAGTGAGTTAGTGAGATCTGATGGTTTTATAAGGAGCTTTTCCCTGCTTGGCTCTACAATTCTCTCTCCCACCACCATTTGAAGAAGGGTGTGTTTGCTTCCCCTTCCACCATGATTGTAAGTTTCCTGAGGCCTCCCCAGCCATGCGGAACTGTAAGTGAATTAAACCTTTTTCCTTTATAAATTGTTCAGCCTTAGCTATTTCTTCATAGCAGTGTGAACATCATGCTATCTTCTGTATATACACCCATGTGCTTTAATGAGAGCTCTTGGCTTGCCATATTCCTTCCTTTTTTTCCTCAGGTTTTTGACCAACTGTACCTGGTCCCTAACAGTGGCTGTTGGCCACTGATATGGTTTGGCACTGTGTCCCCACTCAGATCTCACCTTAAATTGTAATTCTCATAATCCTCACATGTCAAAGCCTGGGCCAGTTGGAGGTAATTGAATCATGGGGGCAGTTTCTGCCACGCTGTTATCATGATAACGAATCAGTCTCTCAAGATCTGATGGTTCTATAAGCATCTGGCATTTCTCCTGCTTGCACTCACTCTGTACTGCCACACCGTGAAGAAGGTGCCTGCTTCTCCTTTGCCTTACACCATGATTGTAAGATTTTTGAGGCCTCCCAAGAAATGTGGAGCTGTAAACCAATTAAGCCTCTTTCCTTTATAAATTACCCAGTCTCAGGTATTTCTTCATAGCAGTGTGAGAATGGACGAATACAGCCACTGTCCAAAAATCTGAATATACCTCATGCTGGTCCACTTCTACACAAAGTGATGACCAGGTGCACTACTGGAAGATTCTCTTTCTCTATGGTCTTTACATCTCACATTGTCAGTGCATTGTGGCTGCCATTCATTGTCAGATTGTGCCTATATCCTGTCTTAACCAACCCTTTAGCAGGTGATTCTGAGCTACCAGGTCAGGTAGCTTACTCGTGGCTGTGGTCGTGCTTCGCTTGATGCTGGATATTCTATTTCATCCTGCAATGGATTACTATGATGCCCTTATGGTATTGTGACCTGGCCGGGGGTGGGGTGGGGTGATAGGACAGCTCTGGGTTCTTGGTCTCCAGCTGTTTCATGGTCAAGAGTTTCAGTTTGGAACACTCAGAGCTCCTTCTCAAGAGGCTTATCAGTCTCCTTGTGTGTGCCATGACTTTACTCCAAAATTTCAGGGTCGTGTGTTCAGATTCTTCCACTAGGGCTTGGCATGAACTCCGCTCTGCATGTTTTTTGCACATTTCTGATGCCTTCTTTTCCAACCCACAGTGTCCCAGACAACCTATAAAAATGGGAGAAAAATTTTGCAATCTATCCATCTGACAAAATCCTAATATCAAGAGTCTACAAAGATCGTAGACAAATTTACAAGTAAAAAAAAAAACCCATTTAAAAGTGGGCAAAGGACATAAACAGACACTTCTCAAAAGAAGACATTCATGCAGCCAACAAACATATGAAAAAAAGCTCAACATAACTATCATTAGAAAAATGCAAATGAAAACCACAATGAGATACCATTTCACACTAGTCAGAATGGCTATTTTTAAAAAGTCAAGAAACAGCAGATGCTGGTGAGGTTGCAGAGAAAAAGAAACACTTTTATACTATTAGTGGGAATATAAATTATTGGAGTTTCTATTTTCCCCTTTATGCCTTATCAGCCTTTGTGGAAGACAATGTGGCAGTTCCTCAAAGATATAGAAGCAGAAATACTATTTGACCCAGCAGTGTCATTACTGGGTATACACCCAAAGGAATATAAATCATTCTATTATAAAAATACATGCACAGATATGTTCATTGCAGCACTATTCACAATAGCAAAGACATGGAATCAACCCAAATGCCCATCAATGAGAGACTGAATAAAGAACATGTGATACATATATACCTTGGAATACTATGCATCCATGAAAAAGAGATCATATTATTTGCAGGGACATGGATGGAGCTTGAAGCCATTACCCTCAGCAAACTAATTCAGGAACAGAAAATCAAACACCATGTATTCTCACAAGTGGAAGCTAAATGATGAAAACACGTGGACACATGGAGGGGAATGATACACACCGGATGCGGCCTGTCGGGGGTATTGGAGGGAGGAAGAGTATCAGAAAAAATAACTAATGCATGCTGGGCTTAATACCTAGGTGATGGGTTGATAGGTGCAGCAAACTACCATGGCACACGTTTGTCTGTGTAACAAACTTGTACATCCTGCACCTGTTCCCCAGAACTTAAAATAAAAATAAAAACTAGCTAGATGTGGTGGTGCACACCTGTACAAGCTACTCAGGAGGCTGAGGCAGGAGGATCCCTTGAGCCCAGGAAGTCAAGACTGCAGTGAGACATGATGGCGCCACCGCATTCCCGCATTCCAGCCTGAACAGCAGAGTGAGACCTTGTCTCTAAAAAAAAAAAAAAAGGGCGGGGAACACCAGCGTGGAGACCACAGCAAAGGCCATGCCTCACCACTTCCCCATCTCCTGCCCCTTGACTGGCTCCTCAGCCCCTTCTACGGCCCGTTCAGCTTCTGGTCTGCCATGCCCCCTATTCACTTGCCAAAACTCTGAGAACAGACCTCCTTTACCCTGTTCTCCTGAAGCCTTTACTTACGTATTCTCAAGCACTATATTAGGAAAAATGAAATAGTATTCAATTAACATGTTTGCATTTCTCCCCTAACAGTTGAATTCTCCTGGAGGTCATGGTAATGCTCCTGGGTAAATTGAGGAAGGGTCAAGAATTATGGAAAATAAAGCTGAAACTTAGTATCACAAAAGCGCAAGACATCATAAAAATGTACACAATATGCAGATGTCCATGAGCGTAACCCCATGGCCCAAATCAGGCTTAAGCTGAGTAGTTTAGCCCCAGGTTTTGTAAGGTTCTATAAAACGTTTTCTGAGAATCAGGTTCTGTTCTTAACGCTGTATAGTGGAGTTTCTATTTTCCCCTTTATCCCTTATTGCTCTTCCCTTTTTGTCTTGTCTTCCACTTTAATCAAGACCACAACCTAGTAGGTTGCAGGCTTTAAGAACACCTAATTATATAAAAGAATAAAGAGTTAGAGCGGCTGCTCATCTTCATACATTTTCAAGTATTGCACCTGTCCCCACCTTTGCACAGATCCCTCCATTGCTGAAAGGTTTCAAGGAGCCAAGGATGGCCAGCTCACACTGGAGGGCGGCATTTCCTTCACTCAAAGGCCCTCATTTGACATTGACTGGTCATTTTATGATGAATTTTATTAATACAACTTTGATGATTAAGTCACATATTATCCTCTTAACCCTCTCCAACAGCTTCTGTATTTTACAGCGATTTTACATGAAATGCACACCGTGCTACTTCTTCCATATCTACAAGGTATGCATGAGCTGCCCACTCACAAAAATAAAGCCAAGTCAGGTCCCGAGAAGGGCTGGCATTTTCATGTAAATGGCAAGTTGTACATCAATGTCAGATTAGCTGGGAGGTTGTTGCAGCACTGAAACCTTCTGACCTGACTGGCTGACAAGGCAGGATTTCCACAGAGGGGACGATATTTCTGAGGCATCTGTATCTCTGAGCTTTTGATGTATGAGTTGATCTTTCCCCTGATAGCTAGCAAGAAAAGCACTCTCGTTAGTATTTAAAAATAATAAAAAATTGATCCTATTTTTTTTCTCTATCCTTTTCACTTCAAAATGTCCTCTTTCCAAATTACCTATTGCAATATTAACCTTCAGGAGTTGGGCTAATGGAAGTAGACACCAGACAATGCCCCTCCTGCTATACAACAATGTATCCTGCACTGATGTCAGTTGTACAACTAGAACATTCTCTGAGGCAAAAGAGTGGCTCCTCTTCTCATAGACACTACATATGTGTTAGAAAAGGTGACCTAGGGTGTAGCATGGTGGGCTACAGTAGCAACAGTGTAACCAGAGTAACAGAACAGCTGTTCTGTTACTGTTGAACAGATAGATGGTGGGCTCTCAGGGGAGGAGGAATCAGAGAGTGACATTCTTTCTTTTACAAAAAGCCATGGCATCATGACTATTTCCTCCCTGAAGAAAAAAGATACAGGCTTTATCCTGAAATGGTTTGAGTCACACCACTGTGCACACAGCGCAGGATTCTCTCAGCCTAGGCGTGCAGGCAATACGTTCCAGGCACTGTATGTGGAGATCATGGCATCGACGTACTCACTCACAGGCCACAGCAACAATCCATCTCTGCTAGTTTCCTTATGTCTTTGTTCCTCCTTTTCTCTGCCCCATATTTTAGACATAAAATATCTGACAAGTGGGTGAAATCATAGGATGACACTTTGCACTTGGAAGAATAGATATGGCTTAAGTCAGTAGTGGAGGACCGGCTCTAGCCTGATGCCCACCTCTCGCTCCTGACCTCTCCTCTGAGCTCCAGTTCCTGATTTCCGGGGCCTTCTGGGTGTTTTATCTGGGTTGATTCACTGTCACATGTTCTTATCTTTCCCCAAACTGCTGGCAGCCCTGATTTTATTGAAGTGACTAATAAAAAAAAATATTAATAATACCAGTCTTTTCTAAGTTTCACAAATTTCTCCTTCCCTTCTTCCTATAGTCCAGGCAACTTTTGAAGAATGAATGTTCTAAAACATTCCCATAATTATGTTCTTTTGTTCAAAAACATGTTATGAGATCTTAATGCCTCATCGTTGTAAAACCTTCATCCAGGCACTCAAGGCTCCCCGTGGTGATTCCTCAACTTCAGTTTCCCTAAATGTCAGCCACGATCCCCCTTGGTTAATTCCACATTTGGGTCAGGTCGTATTATACACATGTCTCTACACCTGGCCCACAGTTTTCCCTGTCCATTCCACCTCCTCCTCTGCCTGCCTAAATGCTACTCTCTACAAAACCCAGGCCAATACCATCTTCTTTATGAAGTACCTCTGTTCTTTTCAGAGACTGGAAATTCCTATCTTTGGACAAGTTATAAATATCACGTGCCCATAAACAGCTTCAGCCTGGGGATGATGCTTCCTGGCACCTCTGCATTCATGGGACTCAAGAAGGGAAACTGGCCTTATGGCACGTCCAAGAGTTGGACTGTTCTCTCATCTAGCCTAACTTACCTGAGGAGTCAGGTGCCATAGTTTTATTTTTATTTATTTTAACTGTCAAGTTCAGGGTACATGGGCAGGATGTGCAGGTTTGTTGCAGAGGTAAACTTGTATTTGTATTATACAGATTATTTCATCACCCAGGTGTTAAAACCCATATCCATTAGTTACTTTTCCTGATCCTCTCTCTCTCCCCACCTTACCCACTGATAACCTCCAGTGTGTGGTGTTCCCCTCTATGTGTCCATGTGTTCTCATCATTTAACTACCACTTTTTTTTTTTTTGAGACAGACTCTCGCTCTGTCAGCCAGGCTGGCGCTATCTCAGCTCACCGCAAGCTTTGCCTCCTGAGTTCATGCCATTCTCCTGCCTCAGCCTCCTGAGTAGCTGGGACTACAGGCACCCACGACCATGCCCAGCTAATTTTTCGTATTTTTAGTAGAAACAGGGTTTCACCATGTTAGCCAAGATGGTCTCGACCTCCTGACCTGGTGATCTGCCTGCCTCGGCCTCCCAAAGTGCTGGGATTACAGGCATGATTCACTACCACTTATAAGTGAGAACATGCAGTATTTGATTTTTTTTGTCCCTGCATTAGTTTGCTGAGGATAATGGCCTCCAGCTCTATCCATGTCCCTGCAAAGGACATGATCTCCTTCTTTTTATGGCTGCATAGTATTCCATGATGTACATGTACCTCATTCTCTTTAGTCTATCACTGGTGGGCATTTGTTGTTGATTTCATGTGTTAGAGAAATGCAAATCAAAACCACAATGAGATAGCATCTCACACCAGTCAGAATGGCTATGGTTAAAAAGTCAAATAATAACAGATGTTGGTGAGATTGTGGAGAAAAAAGAACACATATAGATTGTTAGTGGTAGTGTAAATTACTTTAACCATTATGGAAGACAGTGCAGCAATTCCTTGAAGACCTACAGACAGACATACGATTCAACCCAGAAATCCCATTAATGGGTATATCCCCAAAGGAATATAAATTGTTCTACTATAAAGGCACATGCAGCCGGGCGCAGTGGCTCCTGTCTGTAATCCCAGCACTTTGGGAAGCCGAGGTGGGTGGATCACGAGGTCAGGAGATCGACACCATCCTGGCTAATAAGGTGAAACCCTGTCTCTACTAAAAATACAAAAAATTAGCCGGGTGTGGTGGTGGGGCGCCTGTAGTCCCAGCTACTCGGGACGCTGAGGCAGGAGAATGGCATGAACCCGGGAGGGGGAGCTTTCAGTGAGGTGAGATCACATAACTGCACTCCAGCCTGGGTGACAGAGTGAGATTCCATCTCAAAAAAAAAAAAGAAAAAGAAAGAGAAAAAGACACATGCATGTGGATATTCATTGCAGCACCATACGTAATAGCAAAGCCATTGCTTCATTTGTGGATTTCTGTTTGGGCTTCAGAGGGTTAACAGGAACCCAAGTGTTTGTAGTGAGTGTGTTTAAACAGTTTCAATGTGGGAAGTGGGTGGAAGGCCACTGTCTAATGCTGCTAGGTTGGCTAGGAGTGTCAGATGCATATGGATTCTGTTTAAGAACCTAAAGTGCTAGGTTTTACATAAGATATATAAGACATAAAATTCTAGAAACACAACAAAAACATGCCTGACATAATTTTAGTGAAAATTTAGATTAAAATGCCAGAATTGAGTTAGTGATCAGGTTAGTAGCGAAAACATTTTAGCTACCCATGTTTTAGCTTCAGTGATTATCCGGGCAAATATTCTGAGCCTGTGGTTGAAAGCCATTCTGAATAAATTGTATTCTGATAAGTATTTGCCTTGAATACCAAGTTTCTTCCCTTAAATCAACACAAAGTGAAGACTGCACACTCAAACAAGGGGAGAAAACTGATTCACACGAAACTTCATCTCTAACCCATTGCTGTCTATGATATTTTTTGCTACTTTTCTGTAGGTGCACTGTGAAAAGAAAATGCTGCCTTTCTGAAGGGTGGATAAGTACATGTTTTAAAAAGTCAAATTCAGCTTGCAAGATACTCAGGGAGTGAGGAGTCTAATATATCTTAAAGGGCTGTTACGGATTAGACTAGGGTTCTAATTTAGGAAAAATTAAAATACATTTTAAAGTTAGCTTTACAGTGTCTTCAAGGTTGCAGGGCTTTTATATTCCAATATAAAATGTATTTCAGTAATGTATGGTGAGACAAGCACATCCATCAGCATGTGCTAGTTAACGACTGAACTTCAGTGAGGATCTGTGGAAAGAGGCAAAGCACACCTTGACCTAAGTGTTTCCACAATCACGTGATTATTTGTGCAAGACGCTGTATCTATCAGTCATAAGCTATGTCACTTTTAGGATGCCAGAGGAAAAATGAAACCAATGTGAGAAGATGTAGTTGGATTCTAAAATGATGTGTGATCCTGGACTGGTTCTTCAAATCCCTTCTCTTCCCTGAAATGCCAGGCCGCCTTCCTGGGTATTTTGGCATTGACAGCTGATGTCTCCTTTTTATGATGGATTTTCAAATCAGAAGTGATATTTGGTTCTCTTAATCAACTTACGAAGAGAAGACTACCCAAGTGGGAATTTGTTTAATCAAAGAGAGCATCATAACACACATAGTCACAAAATTGATTAACTATAATTGTGGTAATTTCATTCAGTTCTGGGACATCTACAACACATACTTAGTTCCACAGACCCCACTGCCTGTGACATAGTTGGCCAAATTTAAAGTTGAGTGACAAGTTGTAATTATGAAGCTGATGAAGGCACTTATGCAAAATTATTTCTAATCAATTATAATTCAGTTCTACTCACTTATTGATAATCTACTGGAGTCTAATACATTAATTTAATGTACTCTAGTATTGAACAGCAATTGCACTAATGCTAGGAGCTGTGGATGATCCAAAGGAATGATATATATGGGGAAGCTGATGTGCCAAGTCCCCTCTCACTAGAGAACAAGGAAGTGGAAAAATACGGAACCATAAGATCAGCAGAAAGGACAGATGTGGTCATTTGGCTAGTGAGAAAACAACTGAAAAGATCCATCTGAGTAAGCTCCTAAAATTCCAAAGTCATTTCTTAAATATGCTATTTTTAAGATGATGCTGCCTGCACATTTTCCATGGAAGTGCTTATTTTTGGACCATCTGTTGATGGTAAATATGTATCATGTGCCCTTTAAAGCCTCTGTGTATTTGTCTACTCAGCATTTCACTGCTACTGACTTGTGTCAGGTACTGAAATGCCACCGTTGTCCAGTTTGTTGGTTTATGTGACAGAGATCACCTAAATGCTCACTGGCCTCCTAGACCTGGGGGCTGCTTTCCTTCCCTGACTCACTTTCAGGCAAATTGGGTGCCTGGGACAGCTCTTGTCACTGTGTTGTCAGTAGTGGTGGTTTCTGCTATTTTGGAGCCCGGCCTCTAACAGCACGTGAGATTCTCGGCTCACCCTCTGCCTCTGCTCGCAGGCTGGAAGAGATACTGTCCGAGATGACAGAGATGCACAATGGAAGGAATCATGATCTCTAAGCCACTGCTTGAAAGAGATTGGTCAGGGCATCTGTTCAACTTGCCTGGGTTCTACATGAGAAGCACATCTTGCTTTTGTTCAGCACATTCAGCAAGTGATTGCCATTGCCCTGACGTATGCAGAAGTTGGCAGATCTTGTACCAAGATGTTGCCTGCACTTGCGTATGCATACTGCCCAATAACACTCACTGGGTTGCAGGAAATAAAGCAGCGATTAGAGTCTAGGAGGTTGCAGAGCTCGCCCTGCATAGACTGAAACGTTGGAGCTACATCAGGCTGAGGATGCTCTGGGTTGGCTTTGCATGCTTGTTTGTTTGTTCATGGTTCAGCTTGTGTAATTCAGCCATCATTGGCCCAGAAGTCCAAAGAAAAATTCCCTTTTCCCACATGTTACTCACTTGGTTGGAAAAGCCATATTAGGGGTAACTTTGAAGAGCCACTGTTTTGAAATATGGCTTCTCTACCAGCCTGAGCTTCTCAGCTGACCTGTGAGGGGGTGTTGTGCCCCAAGTGGAAAGTTCTTCTTTCGTTCGGAGACATATGACTCACCATTTCAACACAGAAGGCCCTGATACTGCATGACACAATAAAATACAACCAGAGACTTCAGAATTACTCCAGGCTAGAAGGAGACTCCCGTTAGGGAAAAAGTAACCTATGGGCTCTCTGTTGTGTGAAGCCATTTTCCATAAGAGTTTAAGGACAAAAGACTACTGACGTCATAATAACATTAAAACTTAATGTTTTGGGCAATCCTTAAGTAATCTATTTGGAGTGTCCCACTCATTTTAGACCTCTTCACCTTACAGCGTGTTGTGTGAGATTATATCTCCATGCACCTAATTTTAAAATAAATTTATTTAGGTAGATGTAGAGACATATTACTGTGATAAAGCAGTTCATACTAAATAAAATTTAGCTAATAATCCTGGCTGTCTTTTCAATCTTAGGTTAATTTACATTACAAAATCTCTTTCCTATAACAATGTTTTCAATATTTGTGTTGTTGATGATGATATATTCAGTATAAATTACATCTTCCACTAAATTATTTTATGGAAATATAAAAAGTAAACGAGATAGAAACAGAATTGTTCCAGTGGAGTTCCTGGAAAGATGACAGTCTGAATACCCTTCAAAGGTCATTCAATTCCCAGTAAGCACCTAAAAGAGATGCTGCACATAGGACCCAAGAAAAGGGCTGTCAGAAGTGGGACCTTCAGTGAGAATTTTATTTTAATAATTTCTTGATTTCAAATTAATGTGGCTGTTCCCGTCTAATACATGGAATGAACAGAATGGATCAATTCTAGTTTTATACCAATCAATTTAATAAAAAGTGATGTTTTAATCTGTTGAGACCACATTATCTGACCAAACAAGCTTCTACTTGCAGAAATGCACTGATGACCTCTCCTGTTCCAGAATTACTCTATCTCCAACTCATGTATCATTTCCTCAGTGTGTCTTGCTACTAAAAGCTAAAGATATTATTCCACCAGTCTCTGTGATAAAGCTGAGCTAAAAGCGAGCATTTGGGTCTACCATGGGGGAATACCACGGTGTTAACAAATCTCTTTACTGAACCTGTGCAGGTTACACAAGGTAAATGCGCCGAATGTAGTCCACACTTGCATATGCATATTGCCCAATAATGTTCATAACGGCATCAACAAAGCAATGCAGCACCATCCACCATCCTGACTTTCACCGTCATGAGGCATTCACACCACAGCTGCCTTTCAGTCTCCAGGTCAGCCTTCTCTCCATGCAATGTATCTGTATTCCATATGCAAATTCTCCAGTGAATGATTTTCCTGTTTTGTAAGCTAGACTGCACCTGTAACATGTGAGACTGAGTTAAAAATGACAAGCAGACAAGCACAAGGCACATTATCTTGACAAACTCAGCCTCCGAAAATTACTCTGGGCCTGAATTATTAAAATAACAAGGAATATTTCACTCAGCTGTGCAGAAATGATCCTAATTGTCCATTTTAGCTAAATCCTTTCAGTCTCTGAGATCGGTCAATTTACATTGGTGGCTTGCAAATTCCTCAACTCCCATTAGGGAAATGCACAGCAGCAGCCCAATGCACCCTCATTTATTTTAATAACCTGCCAAGCAGACATGAAAATGTTAAAGTTGGAAGGCTATAACATGACAGGATCCTGACTTGTCAGAGCCACATTATAATCTAGTTAAAATACTTTCTTTCTCCCTTTCATGTCTTCTCAGGTAAGTGGGAAACTAATTGTCAAATTACTAATTTTGTTGGCATTAATATCAATACCAAGACAAGAGGAGCATGAACTGTTGAGCGAGAGGTTTTTCTTCTACACCTTCTGCTGCTGATGGGGAAATTACTCTGGAATCAAGGAAAGAATTAAATTTGTATGATCCATTTGCTATTTGGTACTAACCCGTTCTTGCAGGTGCTGTTTGTTAGTACTGCCAGCTGAACAGGCCAGTTCTACACTATCTGGCTTGGTTTGGGTTCTTATTGTGCAGGTCATCTTGATAATAAACAAATATTAAGCATTTGCTTTGTGTTAAGGAAGCATAAATGATTATATGCTCAGGGGCTTGATGGATAAAGTCTTTCCAGAACTTCCAATCTGGTCAGAACTGGGATGATTCTAAATTCTGGATTGCACCTGTTGTGCTGGCGAAATTATTAATATCATCATTGTTCACTCTCAGAAATATCCTGTTTTGATAAGTTATGTGACTATCCTGGCTACACGTAACAGATATGAGGTTGTGGGTTACTCATAAGACTTGGGCTGAAACATGTTTTTTGAAGTACTTTGTGGAGACTTTTCGCAATGGAAAGGACAGGGTAGAGAAATGAGGTTTATGCTCAAAGTGAGGTAGCTCAGCAAGAGGATAAAATGACGCCTGCTAAGAGAAAGTTTCCCAAAGGTCAGCCTCTAAATATTTTTCTTCTGGAAGCAAAGGGAAAAAAATGTGTTCCAGGGCTCAGGGATTGTGATGCTGTTCATTCACTGCGTTTTGGTCTTGGAAAAAGAGAAGGCTTCAGCTGTAGAAGCCAGGTCTGTTTTCTAATCAATTTTTGCTATGCTGAAAAAGACAAAAGAGAAGAAACAACATTAAAAATGGGAACAAATTATTTTAAGAATGATGGAACTCACAGAACACATCTCTGTTTGAATCTCCAATGAAAGCAAATTATAAACTTTGCATGGTGACTTCATTTACCAACACGGAAATTTCCTCAGTTCATAAAACAGAACCTTTCTTTTCACCATTGACATCTAAATTTGGCAGTCAAACTGGGATGTCACACATTCTTGAGTATGAAAAATTTTAAGTATTGAGTTTGTGAATTCTTCATATTTGCCTATTTCCCCACAATGTGTTTATTCTATTTTATTTTTTCTCAGCATTAAAACATTTTAGAACCATTGTAAATCACAGCGTCTTTGCTATTTTTCCTGTGGAAGAATCTGATTATTTGTTTTGATGCGTTTAATTGAAAGAATTGAATAAAAATAACTTGTTGTATGAAAAGTTGATATTTTCAACACTTGTTTTTTAAAATTAAACTTTTTCTTGGGCGTTCAGACAATCATAAGTTTGTGCTTAGTCTTGATTAGCGCATTTGCACACGCAGTTAGCAGTTCAGGTGCTGCAGATGAGCACAGGCACCTGGGTCAGATATAAAACAACCATCTGCTTTTTTGATCCATTATGAATGTGCCCACAGGCTACGTCATAGGGAGCAAAGTCATTGCTTTCTTTTCCTACAATCGAAAAATTAATAGATAAAGAACTGAATTGCTAAATGAAGAGAGTTACTTGTCAAGGTGCTCAATGGGAATCTGGAGCATGTGGAATCTGCAGGTCATGAAGTCACTTGGGGAATGGAAATCCAGGAAGAACATCAGCACCTGCAAGCAGAAAAGGTGCACCGACCACCCCAGAGCTGGGTGAGAACGAGAAGAAAGCAAATACTACACTGTTGAAAGTTGTATTCGTCCATTTTCATACGCTATGAAGAAATACCCGGTACTGGGTAATTTATAAAGAAAAAGAGGTTTAATGAACTCACAGTTCCACATGACTGGGGAGGCCTCACAATCATGGCAGAAGGTGAAGGAAGAGCAAAGGCACGTTTTCTATGGCAGCAGGCAGGAGAGCATGTGCAGGAGAACAGCCCTTTATAAAATCATCAGATCTCTTGAGACTTATTCACGATCATGAGAACAGCATGGGAAAAAATCTGCCCCCATAATTCAATTACCTCCCACTGGGACTTTCCCATGACACATGGAAATTATGAGAGCTACAAATCAAGATGAGATTTAGGTGGGGACACAGCCAAACCATATCAAAATCTAACACTAAAACACTGCTTCTCCACTGTACCTAAAATTCAAAACCCAAGTTGGAGATGCCAACAAGATTTGATCAGCATGCTAATGCCTTGTTT